>NC_051221.1:1467500-1535000 GCF_015220715.1 Pygocentrus nattereri | reverse complement strand
GTGTTATTGTTGTTGTTGTCATGTAACCGAGGTTGGTGGACTATTCTCAGTCCAGCAGCGACACTGAGGTGTTTAAAAACTCCAGCAGCACTGCTGTGTCTGATCCACTCAGACCAGCGGAACACACACTAACACACCACCACCACGTCAGTGTTACTGCAGTGCTGAGAATGACCCACCACCCAAACAGTACCTGCTCTGTGAGGGTCCATGGGGGTCCTGACCACTGAAGAACAGGGTAACAGAGTATCAGAGAAACAGATGGACTACAGTCTGTAACTGTAGAACTACAGAGTGCAGCTATACGGTCAGTGGAGCTGATAAAGTGGACAGTGAGTGTAGAAATGAGGAGGTGGTCAGTGTGTATGTGTTCGGTATGGGGGGTCATGAAGGGGCATCTTGTTGATTGGACTGGGGGACCGGGGTGGACAGCGGAGTTAGCTAAAGTGTCTCTGTATTTTTCTTTATTGTAAACGTCTAAAAACAAACCCAGCTGATCAGAGAAAAGGTGCGTGTCTGTGTGTCAGCGAAGCCAATTACCAGCAACTACAGAGACCAAACAATGGCAAACGAGCTTCAGCCGCTCCCACACCGCCTCTGCACCCGCTAATTAAAATCAGCTACTCTGTCTCTGCTCATTGTTTATCCGGACCTGCTGACACATTCACAGACAGAGTGGGGGCGGAGCCTGCGGGGCCACGGCAACGGCTGTGTCAGGTGTCAGAAACAGGTGTATGTGACATTTACACCACCCCCCCACCCCCCACCCCTCCGCCCACTGCCCCTGACTCAGGATTATGAACTGATCCGATGTTGTCAAATATAATTCTCCCAAATATGATCAATACATTTCCTCCTGTCGAGACGGTTGAGTTCTAAGCTCAATTTAAGATCATTTAACATATTTCTAGACATTTTCATTTGTTCGAATTACAACCCCATTTCTAAAAGAGCTGGGACGCTGTGCAGAACATAAATCAAAACAAAATGCGATGATGTGCAAATGATGTAAACCATATTTTAAAAGAAAATTCTACAAAGACAACATGTCAAAAGTTGAAATATCATCACGAATACTGGCTTTAGAACTGAGCACTGATAACAGGCTGAGTGGTCTTCAGCCCAGAGGACACAGTGTCCATGATTTCCTAAAGAATTTCAAATGTTGATCCGTCGGACCGCCGGACACTTTTCCACTTCCCCTCAGTCCATTTTAAATGAGCTCAGGCCCAGAGAAGGTGGCAGCGTTTCTGGATCCTGTTTATATTTGGGTTCTTCTTTGTGTTTTAGAGTTTAACAGCGTTTGTGGATGCAGTGATGAACTGTGTTCACAGACAGTGGTTTTCAGAAGTGTTTCTGAGCCCATGCAGTGATTTCCACTACAGAATCATGTCTGTTTTTAATGCAGTGCCGCCTGAGGGCCCAAAGATCACGGCCAGCAGATACTGGTGTTCAGCCTCGTCCCTCACAGACAGAGATTTCTCCAGATTCTCTGAGTCTTTAATGATGTTCTGTACCGTAGACGATGCCAATCAACCACCAGGTGATTTCTCTTTTTTTAGCATTACACAAGTTTACCAGTCTTTTGTTCCTCCGTTCCAACTTTTTTGGAATGTGTTGTTGGCATTAAATTCAAAACGGGCAATTTTTTTTTCAAAAAAACGCTCAAATTTTTCAGTTTCAACATCTTTCTACTGTTTTCTATTTAGAGTTTAAATGATCTGCACATCATCGCAGAGCTTGAAACCATCTGAACTTATCTGCCAATATAATGAGAAGAATCTACTGTATAAAACAAGTAAATAATGTCTGGAAATAAGATCATCTTGTAACGAGTGAACAATAAGTGAACTACTTACCACTCTTCGCAGTGAACACAGAAAGTGGGGGGGTGAGACAGGGTGTACACAGCCAGCTCTGGGAAACACACTAATCGTTTCCACACACACACACACACACACACACACACGCACACACACACACACACACACACACACCTAAACTGCATTACATAACACACAGTCACACTCCTGCAGAACGACGGCCGTAAAGGCCTGAGTGTTTCTCCAGATCTCAGACTGAACCTGCAGAGCTGAGCTCACAGACCAGTAACTCCACTCTGACTGTGTTCAAACCAACACAGCACAGCTGGCCCTTCACAGCTCCACGAGGACTTCACTACGGACTGAATTTAGCTCAGTGTCTGTTCCAGAGTATCAGCTCCTCCCTTCATCCTCTCATCATGAACTCCAGATCAGAAAACAGCCCCACACAAACATCCTAACCAGACTGAACCTCCTGAATCCTGTCCTAACTTCAGGATGAACCCCAGCAGGGTCCTGACTTCTGTCAGGCCCGTTTCTCTGGTTCTGAGGCGGCTGAGTCAGGCAGCGTAGTTCACTACCAGCATAATGAGCTCCATTTATTTCTACTGTAAAACGCGGCTTTCACTGGGAGATGTTTTTCTCTTCTAACTCTGCGTTTAAACATCTTAGATATATCACATATACAGTCAGTGTATATATCACATATACAGTCAGTGTATATATCACATATACAGTCAGAGTATATATCACATATACAGTCAGAGTATATATCACATATACAGTCAGAGTGTATATATCACATATACAGTCAGTGTATATATCACATATACAGTCAGTGTATATATCACATATACAGTTAGAGTATATATCACATATACAGTCAGTGTATATATCACATATACAGTCAGAGTATATATCACATATACAGTCAGAGTATATATCACATATACAGTCAGAGTGTATATATCACATATACAGTCAGTGTATATATCACATATACAGTCAGTGTATATATCACATATACAGTTAGAGTATATATCACATATACAGTCAGTGTATATATCACATATACAGTTAGAGTATATATCACATATACAGTCAGTGTATATATCACATATACAGTCAGAGTATATATCACATATACAGTCAGTGTATATATCACATATACAGTTAGAGTATATATCACATATACAGTCAGAGTGTATATATCACATATACAGTTAGAGTATATATCACATATACAGTCAGAGTATATATCACATATACAGTCAGAGTATATATCACATATACAGTCAGTGTATATATCACATATACAGTTAGAGTATATATCACATATACAGTCAGAGTGTATATATCACATATACAGTTAGAGTATATATCACATATACAGTCAGAGTATATATCACATATACAGTCAGTGTATATATCATATATTCATTGACTGTGTTTATGCTGGGCTCACATGCGGCCTGCACTACTGCAGAGGCGTGGAAGGGTCAGACCAGGAGAGCGAGTTCCGGCTCTGAAAGAAGGCTGTACGTACGATAACTTTGACGTCCCTGTTATTTATATAATCGGATTATCGTGCCTCTGTACTGTCGCTGACTCAGTCAGTCGTTTTGCATGACTGGACAGTCTGAGAAGGTCGGGGCTCTTTCTCACCGTGAATTTCAAACTGTGCACCTAAATTAGGAACTGCGTAAACTATAGGTCAGCAGAAGCCACAGCAGGGTGACCCAAACTGAAGCATGCTGGGAGAAACTCTGACCTATATTTTCTTTTACAGATTTTACCGAAACGCGCAATTATAGTGGCCTCAGCCTCCTGTCACAAATAGCAGAGCGGGAAAGAGAGAAACACTGCAGAGCAGAGGGAAGAAAAGAACAGAGAGAGAGAGAATAAAAGAGTTTAAAACTCATAAAATAAAAAACAGAAACAGAGCCTGGGCTCCACCCCCTTTCCAAGCTGTTCAGCAGCTAGAATGGATTAAAAGAAGAGTTTATAAAGTTATTCTGACACTGTGGGAATGCTAGATATACTCTACTAAGTATTTATGAAGGACAATACTTCCACTTCTCCTCAAGTACGTTGGTGAGTAAACTACCATTTTAGTCATTTTAGTCCATTTTGCTCATTAACGTTTAGTTTAATTCTCTTTTTTGAGTTTAATGTCATTCTGTGCTATTAGTTCAGCTCCTGTTCTGCTTTAATGTTGATCACTCCTCTTATTTCAGAGCTTTAGCGTTTTATTTTAGAGCAAAAGAATCCAAAAATAGAAGAGCAGAGCGCTACAAACGTTTTATTCTCCAGAATTAAAAGCTGTCCCACTAATATACGAGATATGAGCTCATATATGACCTCAATAAATGCTCCTGTATGCTAGAAGAAGAAATAGTAGTCCATTAATCATCTCTATAAATGTTTCTATGTGCTACGATATGAGATATTAGTCCATAAACAACCTCAACAAACACTGGGATAGGAGATATTAGTCCATAAACAACCTCAATAAACACTAGAATAGGAAATATTAGTCCATACACAACCTCAACGAACACTGGGATAGGAGATATTAGTCTATAAACAACCTCAATATGCACTAAAATATGAGATATTAGTCCATAGATGAACCCACTAAACACTGGGAGGTGGTAGTCCATAAATGACCAATAAACACTAAAATAGGAGATATTAGTCCATAAATGACCACAATAAGCACGAGAATAGAAGATATTAGTGCATAAACGGCTGCACTAAACACTAGAAAAGGAGATATTAATCTACAGACAACCCCAATAAATACTAGAACAGATATTAGTGAGATATTAGTCCATAAATGACCAATAAACACTAAAATAGGAGATATTAGTCCATAAATGACCACAATAAGCACGAGAATAGAAGATATTAGTGCATAAACGGCTGCACTAAACACTAGAAAAGGAGATATTAATCTACAGACAACCCCAATAAATACTAGAACAGATATTAGTGAGATATTAGTCCATGAATGAGCCCAATAAACACTAAAATAGGAGATATTAGTCCATAAATGACCACAAGAAGCACTAGAACAGGCAATAGTAGTGCATAAACCACCCCAATAAACACTAGAATAAGAGATATTAGGCCATAAAGAACCTCAAAAAACACCATTAATTAAGTCCATTAATGCCTTCAATAAACACCAGAATAGATATTAGTCCAGTAATGCCTTCAATAAACACCAGAATAGATATTAGTCCATTAATGCCTTCAATAAACACCAGAATAGATATTAGTCCATTAATGCCTTCAATAAACACCAGAATAGATATTAGTCCATTAATACCTTCAATAAACACCATAATAGATATTAGTCCATTAATGAATTCAATGAACACCAGAATAGATATTAGTCCATTAATGCCTTCAATAAACACCAGAATAGATATTAGTCCATTAATGCCTTCAATAAACACCAGAATAGATATTAGTCCATTAATGCCTTCAATGAACACCAGAATAGATATTAGTCCATTAATGCCTTCAATAAACAACAGAATAGATATTAGTCCATTAATGCCTTCAATAAACAACAGAATAGATATTAGTCCATTAATGCCTTCAATAAACACCAGAATAGATATTAGTCCATTAATGCCTTCAATAAACACCAGAATAGATAATAGTCCATTAATGCCTTCAATAAACAACAGAATAGATATTAGTCCATTAATGCCTTCAATAAACAACAGAATAGATATTAGTCCATTAATGCCTTCAATAAACACCAGAATAGATATTAGTCCATTAATGCCTTCAATAAACACCAGAATAGATATTAGTCCATTAATGCCTTCAATAAACACCAGAATAGATATTAGTCCATTAATGCCTTCAATAAACAACAGAATAGATATTAGTCCATTAATGCCTTCAATAAACACCAGAATAGATATTAGTCCATTAATGCCTTCAATAAACACCAGAATAGATATTAGACAATAAACCCCAGTTTGACAGTTTGGCCAGTTTCTTTCCTCATCAGACAACCACAACCATTTACCTGCCCTGCACTGGGGGCAGCTGGCTCCCTAGCTGGTGCTCCACATAGACTGGACTGAGAGGTCCTGAAGCCATGACTGGGGACTGGGGAAGTAAGTCAGAGAGTCAGGAAGAGCTGAGTCACACTGGGAGAGGCAAGTCTTTAAGGCAGCAGGTCACCAACCCTGATTACACACAGCAGGCATGTGATTTGAGGCCAGCGTGACGATGTTATCACGCTGTTAGCACCCTGATAACCAGTGCTGCTAATAATTAGCCTCCTTTACCCGTCAGCTGAGTTAGCGTTCTCCTCTAACACACCTGTACAGGTGTTCTCCTCTAACACACCTGTACAGGTGTTCTCCTCTAACACACCTGTACAGGTGTTCTCCTCTAACACACCTGTACAGGTGTTCTCCTCTAACACACCTGAGCAGGTGTTCTCCTCTAACACACCTGTACAGGTGTTCTCCTCTAACACACCTGTACAGGTGTTCTCCTCTAACACACCTGTACAGGTGTTCTCCTCTAACACACCTGAGCAGGTATTCTCCTCTAACACACCTGAGCAGGTGTTCTCCTCTAACACACCTGTACAGGTGTTCTCCTCTAACACACCTGTACAGGTGTTCTCCTCTAACACACCTGTACAGGTGTTCTCCTCTAACACACCTGAGCAGGTGTTCTCCTCTAACACACCTGTACAGGTGTTCTCCTCTAACACACCTGTACAGGTGTTCTCCTCTAACACACCTGAGCAGGTGTTCTCCTCTAACACACCTGTACAGGTGTTCTCCTCTAACACACCTGAGCAGGTGTTCTCCTCTAACACACCTGTACAGGTGTTCTCCTCTAACACACCTGTACAGGTGTTCTCCTCTAACACACCTGTACAGGTGTTCTCCTCTAACACACCTGAGCAGGTGTTCTCCTCTAACACACCTGTACAGGTGTTCTCCTCTAACACACCTGTACAGGTATTCTCCTCTAACACACCTGAGCAGGTGGATCTTCAGCACCAGAGCTGCTCAGACACACAGGACCCACCAGCCTATCAGCTATATCACTACCGTTAGATACACACAGGCAGGAATCCTAACTAAGAAATGTTTATTTAAGACTGTATATGAACTTAATGTGTTTACATCTCTGGATTAAACTTTGACTGGTTCACAGGGATCCAGCAGATCTTCTGCAGATTAAACACACAGACAATATTCAGTCAAACAGAGAGCAAAAACATGACCAGAACACCAGGAACTGACATACATCATCAGCCCATTAACTACCCTGAGCTAAACTCAGCGACACCACAGAAATCAGGATAAAGATTAGAGTGAACTGTTCAGTCCCAGTAGCAGCACATCAGACAGCATTCAGAAGAGCCTGAGCTCCGCTTTGATCTTGAAACCATTTACAGTGAGTTCACTGTAACTGGGATTTCTTTATATAGACATCTTCTCAGTACTGAACAGAAAACAATGCACAAAGATACAAATGATACAAATGAATGTTCTGCACGCTGATATATATATATATTTCCAAAAGTATTCGGTCGTCTGGCTTCAAAAGCATATGAACTTGAGTGACGTCCCATTCTTAATCCATAGGGTTTAATATGATGTCGGCTCACCCTTTGCAGCTATAACAGCTTCATCTCTTCTGGGAAGGCTTTCCACAAGGGTTAGGAGTGTTTATGGGAATTTCTGACCGTTCTTCCAGAAGCACATTTGTGAGGTCAGACACTGATGTTGGACGAGAAGGCCTGGCTCACAGTCTCCGCTCTAATTCATCCCAAAGGTGTTCTATGGGGTTGAGGTCAGGACTCTGTGCAGGCCAGTCAAGTTCTTCCACACCAAACTGGCTCATCCACGTCTTTATGGACCTGCTTTGTGCAATGGTGGGCAGTCATGTTGGAGCAGGAAGGGGCCGTCCCCAAACTGTTCCCACAAAGTTGGGAGCATGAAATTGTCCAAAGTCTCTTGGTGCTGAAGCTTTAAGAGTTCCTTTCACTGGAACTAAGGGGCCGAGCCCAACTCCTGAAAACACCCCCACACCATGATCCCCCCTCCACCAAACTTTACACTCGGCACAATGCAGTCAGACAAGTACCGTCTCCTGGCAACCGCCAAACCCAGACTCGTCCATCGGATTCCCAGACGGAGAAGCGTGATTGGTCACTCCAGAGAACACGTCTCCACTGCTCTAGAGTCCAGTGGTGGCGCTTTACTCCACTGCATTCCACGGTTTACATTGCGCTTGGTGATGTAAGGCTTGGGTGCAGCTGCTCGGCCATGGAAACCCATTCCATGAAGCTCTCTACGCTGTTCTTGAGCTGATCTGAAGGCCACATGAAGTTTGGAGGTCTGTAGTGATTGACTCTGCAGAAAGTCAGTGACCTCTGTGCACTATGACCCTCAGCATCCGCTGACCGCTCTGTCATTTTACGTGGCCGACCACTTCGTGGCTGAGTTGCTGTCGTTCCCAATAGCTTCCACTTTGTTATAACCCCACTGACAGTGGACTGTGGAATATTTAGTAGTGAGGACATTTCACGACTGGACTTGCTGCACAGGTGGCGTCCGATCACGGTACCACACTGGATTTCACTAATGTCTGTAGAAGGCTAGAGGGGTATAAAGCCCAGCACTGGGCCGTGGAGCAGTGGAACTGTGCTCTCTGGAGTGATGGAGCTCCATCCAGTACCTTTGGGATGAGTTGGAGTGACCCAGAACTGACCGTCCAACATCAGTACCTGAACTCACTAATGCTCAATCAAATCCTCACAGCAATGTTCAACATCTAGAGGAGCAGCGGCGGTTCCTGCAGAGGAAACTCTGGAGTCTACAGGCTCCTTCATGTCCTGCAACAGTGTCTCCCAGCCCGGCTGCCTGGGACACGCGCGCGCACAGGCATGCGCTCACGCGCAGCCTGAGTTATATCGGGCACGCGCCCACCTGTCGCGCTGCCTCCAGCTCTTAAACTGTAATCCCACAGATCAGCGAGCACAAACGGCACGCTCAGAAACACAACCCGACAAACAAACAAACAAACAAACAAACAAACAAACAGCGATCTAACTGACAAACAGGCAGACTGACCCGGTGCGGCGCGCGCAGCAGGCGGTGGAGCGCGGGCAGCTGGCTGCTGAGCGGCAGGTCCTCTCGGAAGGAGAAGCGCGGGGGGCGCGCGGGCTCGGGGAAGCTCGTGCTGCTGAACGGGTCCGTGTCGTCCAGAAACTGCACCCTGCAGACGAACGAGGCCATGCTGAGAGGCGGGGGGCGCGCGGGGGGCTAGAACGGGGCTGAGGGGGCAGTGAACCCCGGCGCTCGAGCTCCTGCACCGACCGTGCCCTGTCTGCGCGGAGCGCTCCTGCGCTTTAGCAGGTGTCCCCATAGCGCGCGGCACAGCCGAGGGCTCAGCCGCGCCCCCTGACTGGCCCCGCCCACCCTCGCTCACAGCCCCGCCCACAACAGACAAGCTTACGCAGGTCCATCTGATTAGAGGGGAAACAGCGGCACCCAGCGGCAGAGGGAGCATACGTGGAGAGAGAGAGAGACAGACAGACAGAGAGAGAGAGAGAGAGAGAGAGAGAGAGAGAGAGAGCGAGAGAGAGAGAGAGAGAGAGAGAGACAGAGACAGAGAGAGAGAGACAGAAAGACAGAGAGAGAGAGAGAGAGAGACAGACTCTATATAGTGCACTACACAGAGCATGATATTAAATATACTCTATATAGTGCACTACACAGAGCATGATATTAAATATACTCTATATAGTGCACTACACAGGGCACGATATTAAATATACTCTATATAGTGCACTACACAGAGCATGATATTAAATATACTCTATATAGTGCACTACACAGGGCACGATATTAAATATACTCTATATAGTGCACTACACAGAGCATGATATTAAATATACTCTATATAGTGCACTACACAGGGCACGATATTAAATATACTCTATATAGTGCACTACACAGGGCACGATATTAAATATACTCTATATAGTGCACTACACAGAGCATGATATTAAATATACTCTATATAGTGCACTACACAGGGCATGATATTAAATATACTCTATATAGTGCACTACACAGAGCACGATATTAAATATACTCTATATAGTGCACTACACAGAGCATGATATTAAATATACTCTATATAGTGCACTACACAGAGCACGATATTAAATATACTCTATATAGTGCACTACACAGAGCACGATATTAAATATTCTCTATATAGTGCACTACACAGAGCATGATATTAAATATACTCTATATAGTGCACTACACAGAGCATGATATTAAATATACTCTATATAGTGCACTACACAGGGCACGATATTAAATATACTCTATATAGTGCACTACACAGAGCATGATATTAAATATACTCTATATAGTGCACTACACAGAGCATGATATTAAATATACTCTATATAGTGCACTACACAGAGCATGATATTAAAAATACTCTATATAGTGCACTACACAGAGCACGATATTAAATATACTCTATATAGTGCACTACACAGAGCATGATATTAAATATACTCTATATAGTGCACTACACAGAGCATGATATTAAATATACTCTATATAGTGCACTACACAGAGCATGATATTAAATATACTCTATATAGTGCACTACACAGAGCATGATATTAAATATACTCTATATAGTGCACTACACAGGGCACGATATTAAATATACTCTATATAGTGCACTACACAGAGCATGATATTAAATATACTCTATATAGTGCACTACACAGAGCATGATATTAAATATACTCTATATAGTGCACTACACAGGGCATGATATTAAATATACTCTATATAGTGCACTACACAGAGCATGATATTAAATATACTCTATATAGTGCACTACACAGGGCATGATATTAAATATACTCTATATAGTGCACTACACAGAGCATGATATTAAATATACTCTATATAGTGCACTACACAGAGCAGGATATTAAATATACTCTATATAGTGCACTACACAGGGCATGATATTAAATATACTGTATATAGTGCACTACACAGAGCATGATATTAAATATACTCTATATAGTGCACTACACAGGGCATGATATTAAATATACTCTATATAGTGCACTACACAGAGCAGGATATTAAATATACTCTATATAGTGCACTACACAGGGCATGATATTAAATATACTCTATATAGTGCACTACACAGGGCATGATATTAAATATACTCTATATAGTGCACTACACAGAGCATGATATTAAATATTCTCTATATAGTGCACTACACAGAGCATGATATTAAATATTCTCTATATAGTGCACTACACAGAGCATGATATTAAATATACTCTATATAGTTCACTACACAGAGCATGATATTAAATATACTCTATAAAGTGCACTACACAGAGCAGGATATTAAATATACTCTATATAGTGCACTACACAGAGCACGATATTAAATATACTCTATATAGTGCACTACACAGGGCACGATATTAAATATACTCTATATAGTGCACTACACAGAGCATGATATTAAATATACTCTATATAGTGCACTACACAGGGCACGATATTAAATATACTCTATATAGTGCACTACACAGGGCACGATATTAAATATACTCTATATAGTGCACTACACAGAGCATGATATTAAATATACTCTATATAGTGCACTACACAGGGCATGATATTAAATATTCTCTATATAGTGCACTACACAGGGCATGATATTAAATATACTCTATATAGTGCACTACACAGAGCACGATATTAAATATACTCTATATAGTGCACTACACAGAGCATGATATTAAATATACTCTATATAGTGCACTACACAGAGCACGATATTAAATATACTCTATATAGTGCACTACACAGAGCACGATATTAAATATTACTCTATATAGTGCACTACACAGAGCATGATATTAAATATACTCTATATAGTGCACTACACAGAGCATGATATTAAATATACTCTATATAGTGCACTACACAGGGCACGATATTAAATATACTCTATATAGTGCACTACACAGAGCATGATATTAAATATACTCTATATAGTGCACTACACAGAGCATGATATTAAATATACTCTATATAGTGCACTACACAGAGCATGATATTAAAAATACTCTATATAGTGCACTACACAGAGCACGATATTAAATATACTCTATATAGTGCACTACACAGAGCATGATATTAAATATACTCTATATAGTGCACTACACAGAGCATGATATTAAATATACTCTATATAGTGCACTACACAGAGCATGATATTAAATATACTCTATATAGTGCACTACACAGAGCATGATATTAAATATACTCTATATAGTGCACTACACAGGGCATGATATTAAATATACTCTATATAGTGCACAACACAGAGCAATTGATATTAAATATACTCTATATAGTGCACTACACAGAGCAATGATATTAAAATATACTACTCTATATAGTGCACTACACAGGAGCACGATATTAAATATACTCTATAATAGGTGCACTACACAGAGCACGATATTAAATATACTCTATATAGTGCACTACACAGAGCATGATATTAAATACTCTATATAGTGCACTACACAGGAGGCTACGATATTAATAGTAGGCTCTATGATAGTGCCACTAGCACAGGAGCACTGATATTAAATATACTCTATATAGTGCCCTACACAGAGCAATGATAATTCAATATACTTCTATAGAGTGCACTACACAGAGGCATGATATTAAATATCACTCTATATAGGCGACTACACAGAGCACGATATTAATACTCCTATATAGTGCACTACACAGCATGATATTATATACTCTATAGATGCACTACACAGAGCACGATATTTAAATTATACTCTATATAGTAGCACTACACAGGAGCAGGATATTAAATATACTCTATATAGTGCACTACACAGGGCACTGATATTAAATATACTCTATATAGTGCACTACACAGAGCATGATATTAAATATACTCTATATAGTGCACTACACAGAGCATGATATTAAATATTCTCTATATAGTGCACTACACAGAGCATGATATTAAATATACTCTATATAGTGCACTACACAGAGCATGATATTAAATATACTCTATATAGTGCACTACACAGAGCATGATATTAAATATTCTCTATATAGTGCACTACACAGAGCATGATATTAAATATACTCTATATAGTGCACTACACAGAGCATGATATTAAATATACTCTATATAGTGCACTACACAGAGCAGGATATTAAATATACTCTATATAGTGCACTACACAGAGCACGATATTAAATATACTCTATATAGTGCACTACACAGAGCATGATATTAAATATACTCTATATAGTGCACTACACAGAGCATGATATTAAATATTCTCTATATAGTGCACTACACAGAGCATGATATTAAATATACTCTATATAGTTCACTACACAGAGCATGATATTAAATATACTCTATAAAGTGCACTACACAGAGCAGGATATTAAATATACTCTATATAGTGCACTACACAGAGCACGATATTAAATATACTCTATTTAGTGCACTACACAGAGCATGATATTAAATATTCTCTATATAGTGCACTACACAGAGCAGGATATTAAATATACTCTATATAGTGCACTACACAGAGCACGATATTAAATATACTCTATATAGTGCACTACACAGAGCATGATATTAAATATTCTCTATATAGTGCACTACACAGAGCACGAAATTAAATATACTCTATATAGTGCACTACACAGGGCATGATATTAAATATTCTCTATATAGTGCACTACACAGAGCACGATATTGAAAAAACTCTATATAGTGCACTACACAGAGCACGATATTAAATATACTCTATATAGTGCACTACACAGAGCAGGATATTAAATATACTCTATATAGTGCACTACACAGAGCACGATATTAAATATACTCTATATAGTGCACTACACAGAGCATGATATTAAATATACTCTATATAGTGCACTACACAGAGCATGATATTAAAAATACTCTATATAGTGCACTACACAGAGCATGATATTAAATATACTCTATATAGTGCACTACACAGGGCACGATATTAAATATACTCTATATAGTGCACTACACAGAGCATGATATTAAATATACTCTATATAGTGCACTACACAGAGCATGATATTAAATATACTCTATATAGTGCACTACACAGAGCACGATATTAAATATACTCTATATAGTGCACTACACAGAGCACGATATTAAATATACTCTATATAGTGCACTACACAGAGCATGATATTAAATATACTCTATATAGTGCACTACACAGAGCACGATATTAAATATACTCTATATAGTGCACTACACAGAGCACGATATTAAATATACTCTATATAGTGCACTACACAGAGCATGATATTAAATATACTCTATATAGTGCACTACACAGAGCACGATATTAAATATACTCTATATAGTGCACTACACAGGGCACGATATTAAATATACTCTATATAGTGCACTACACAGAGCACGATATTAAATATACTCTATATAGTGCACTACACAGAGCATGATATTAAATATACTCTATATAGTGCACTACACAGGGCACGATATTAAATATACTCTATATAGTGCACTACACAGAGCACGATATTAAATATACTCTATATAGTGCACTACACAGGGCACGATATTAAATATACTCTATATAGTGCACTACACAGAGCACGATATTAAATATACTCTATATAGTGCACTACACAGAGCACGATATTAAATATACTCTATATAGTGCACTACACAGAGCACGATATTAAATATACTCTATATAGTGCACTACACAGGGCATGATATTAAATACACTCTATATAGTGCACTACACAGAGCACGAAATTAAATATACTCTATATAGTGCACTACACAGGGCATGATATTAAATACACTCTATATAGTGCACTACACAGAGCACGATATTAAATATACTCTATATAGTGCACTACACAGAGCACGATATTAAATATACTCTATATAGTGCACTACACAGGGCACGATATTAAATATACTCTATATAGTGCACTACACAGGGCATGATATTAAATACACTCTATATAGTGCACTACACAGAGCACGATATTAAATATACTCTATATAGTGCACTACACAGGGCATGATATTAAATATACTCTATATAGTGCACTACACAGAGCATGATATTAAATATACTCTATATAGTGCACTACACAGAGCACGATATTAAATATACTCTATATAGTGCACTACACAGAGCATGATATTAAATATACTCTATATAGTGCACTACACAGAGCAGGATATTAAATATACTCTATATAGTGCACTACACAGAGCATGATATTAAATATACTCTATATAGTGCACTACACAGAGCAGGATATTAAATATACTCTATATAGTGCACTACACAGAGCATGATATTAAATATACTCTATATAGTGCACTACACAGAGCACTGATATTAAATATACTCTATATAGTGCACTACACAGAGCATGATATTAAATATACTCTATATAGTGCACTACACAGAGCACGATATTAAATATACTCTATATAGTGCACTACACAGAGCACGATATTAAATATACTCTATATAGTGCACTACACAGGGCATGATATTAAATATACTCTATATAGTGCACTACACAGGGCACGATATTAAATATACTCTATATAGTGCACTACACAGAGCATGATATTAAATATACTCTATATAGTGCACTACACAGAGCATGATATTAAATATACTCTATATAGTGCACTACACAGAGCATGATATTAAATATACTCTATATAGTGCACTACACAGAGCACGATATTAAATATACTCTATATAGTGCACTACACAGAGCACGATATTAAATATACTCTATATAGTGCACTACACAGGGCATGATATTAAATATACTCTATATAGTGCACTACACAGAGGCACGATATTAAATATACTCTATATAGTGCACTACACAGAGCATGATATTAAATATACTCTATATAGTGCACTACACAGAGCATGATATTAAATATACTCTATATAGTGCACTACACAGGGCACGATATTAAATATACTCTATATAGTGCACTACACAGAGCATGATATTAAATAAACTCTATATAGTGCACTACACAGAGCAGGATATTAAATATACTCTATATAGTGCACTACACAGAGCATGATATTAAATATACTCTATATAGTGCACTACACAGAGCATGATATTAAATACACTCTATATAGTGCACTACACAGAGCACGATATTAAATATACTCTATATAGTGCACTACACAGAGCACGATATTAAATATACTCTATATAGTGCACTACACAGAGCACGATATTAAATATACTCTATATAGTGCACTACACAGAGCATGATATTAAATAAACTCTATATAGTGCACTACACAGAGCACGATATTAAATATACTCTATATAGTGCACTACACAGAGCACGATATTAAATATACTCTATATAGTGCACTACACAGAGCACGATATTAAATATACTCTATATAGTGCACTACACAGAGCACGATATTAAATATACTCTATATAGTGCACTACACAGAGCACGATATTAAATATACTCTATATAGTGCACTACACAGAGCACGATATTAAATATACTCTATATAGTGCACTACACAGGGCACGATATTAAATATACTCTATATAGTGCACTACACAGAGCATGATATTAAATATACTCTATATAGTGCACTACACAGAGCATGATATTAAATATACTCTATATAGTGCACTACACAGAGCAGGATATTAAATATACTCTATATAGTGCACTACACAGGGCACGATATTAAATATACTCTATATAGTGCACTACACAGAGCACGATATTAAATATACCCTATATAGTGCACTACACAGAGCAGGATATTAAATATACTCTATATAGTGCACTACAAAGAGCACGATATTAAATATACTCTATATAGTGCACTACACAGAGCACGATATTAAATATACTCTATATAGTGCACTACACAGGGCACGATATTAAATATACTCTATATAGTGCACTACACAGAACATGATATTAAATATACTCTATATAGTGCACTACACAGAGCACGATATTAAATATACCCTATATAGTGCACTACACAGAGCAGGATATTAAATATACTCTATATAGTGCACTACACAGAGCACGATATTAAATATACTCTATATAGTGCACTACACAGAGCACGATATTAAATATACTCTATATAGTGCACTACACAGGGCACGATATTAAATATACTCTATATAGTGCACTACACAGAACATGATATTAAATATACTCTATATAGTGCACTACACAGAACATGATATTAAATATACTCTATATAGTTCACTACACAGGGCACGATATTAAATATACTCTATATAGTGCACTACACAGAGCACGATATTAAATATACTCTATATAGTGCACTACACAGGGCACGATATTAAATATACTCTATATAGTGCACTACACAGAGCAGGATATTAAATATACTCTATATAGTGCACTACACAGGGCACGATATTAAATATACTCTATATAGTGCACTACACAGAGTATGATATTAAATATACTCTATATAGTGCACTACACAGGGCACGATATTAAATATACTCTATATAGTGCACTACACAGAGCACGATATTAAATATACTCTATATAGTGCACTACACAGGGCACGATATTAAATATACTCTATATAGTGCACTACACAGGGCACGATATTAAAAATACTCTATATAGTGCACTACACAGAGCACGATATTAAATATACTCTATATAGTGCACTTCACAGGGCACGATATTAAATATACTCTATATAGTGCACTACACAGAGCACGATATTAAATATACTCTATTTAGTGCACTACACAGAGCACGATATTCAATATACTCTATATAGTGCACTACACAGGGCATGATATTAAATACACTCTATATAGTGCACTACACAGAGCACGATATTAAATATACTCTATATAGTGCACTACACAGAGCATGATATTAAATATACTCTATATAGTGCACTACACAGAGCATGATATTAAATATACTCTATATAGTGCACTACACAGAGCACGATATTAAATAAACTCTATATAGTGCACTACACAGGGCACGATATTAAATATACTCTATATAGTGCACTACACAGAGCATGATATTAAATATACTCTATATAGTGCACTACACAGAGCATGATATTAAATATACTCTATATAGTGCACTACACAGGGCACGATATTAAATATACACTATATAGTGCACTACACAGAGCACGATATTAAATATACTCTATATAGTGCACTACACAGAGCATGATATTAAATATACTCTATATAGTGCACTACACAGAGCATGATATTAAATATACTCTATATAGTGCACTACACAGAGCACGATATTAAATAAACTCTATATAGTGCACTACACAGAGCATGATATTAAATAAACTCTATATAGTGCACTACACAGAGCACGATATTAAATATACTCTATATAGTGCACTACACAGAGCACGATATTAAATATACTCTATATAGTGCACTACACAGAGCATGATATTAAATATACTCTATATAGTGCACTACACAGAGCACGATATTAAATATACTCTATATAGTGCACTACACAGAGCAGGATATTAAATATACTCTATATAGTGCACTACACAGAGCACGATATTAAATATACTCTATATAGTGCACTACACAGAGCATGATATTAAATATACTCTATATAGTGCACTACACAGAGCACGATATTAAATATACTCTATACAGTGCACTACACAGAGCATGATATTAAATATACTCTATATAGTGCACTACACAGAGCATGATATTAAATATACTCTATATAGTGCACTACACAGAGCATGAAATTAAATATTCTCTATATAGTGCACTACACAGAGCATGATATTAAATATACTCTATATAGTGCACTACACAGGGCATGATATTAAATATACTCTATATAGTGCACTACACAGAGCAGGATATTAAATATACTCTATATAGTGCACTACACAGAGCATGATATTAAATAAACTCTATGTAGTGCACTACACAGAGCAGGATATTAAATAAACTCTATATAGTGCACTACACAGAGCAGGATATTAAATAAACTCTATATAGTGCACTACACAGAGCATGATATTAAATATACTCTATATAGTGCACTACACAGAGCATGATATTAAATACACTCTATATAGTGCACTACACAGAGCATGATATTAAATATACTCTATATAGTGCACTACACAGAGCACGATATTAAATATACTCTATATAGTGCACTACACAGAGCATGATATTAAATATACTCTATATAGTGCACTACACAGAGCACGATATTAAATAAACTCTATATAGTGCACTACACAGAGCACGATATTAAATAAACTCTATATAGTGCACTACACAGGGCATGATATTAAATATTCTCTATATAGTGCACTACACAGGGCATGAAATTAAATATTCTCTATATAGTGCACTACACAGGGCATGATATTAAATATACTCTATATAGTGCACTACACAGAGCACGATATTAAATATACTCTATATAGTGCACTACACAGAGCACGATATTAAATATACTCTATATAGTGCACTACACAGGGCATGATATTAAATATACTCTACATAGTGCACTACACAGAGCATGATATTAAATATACTCTATATAGTGCACTACACAGAGCATGATATTAAATATACTCTACATAGTGCACTACACAGAGCATGATATTAAATATTACATTACTGTAATGTTTATTTATGAACACCAGGTGGCAGCAGAGAACCTTCAAATAATACCATTTTCACTCATTTGTCTCTGTGTTTGCATACTGTAAAATTAGACCCCTGCATTTAACCCATCCATGCAGTGAAACACCCACATACATGCACACTAGTGAACACACACACTAGGGGGCAGTGAGCACACTTGCCCAGAGCAGTGGGCAGCCCTTTCCACGGACCCTGGGGAGCAATTGGGAGTTAAGTGTCTCAAAGGTACTTCAGTCAAGGACCGTCAGCTGAAGGGATCGAACCAGCAACCCTCTGGACACAGGGCTGGGTCCCTAACCTCCAGCCCACGACTGCCCCTCATTGAATGAATGATTCTTATGATCCCTCATCAAACATCATATTTTACCTTTTTGTATTGTGACCGTGTGACATGACAACTACACAACATTTCTGACGATACTGGCTGCAGGAGTGCATGGTCCTGTGTGACTTGCTAATTTGTGGTAGGGTACAGTAGTTTGCTACTGTAGGAAGCACAGTTTACTGTGTAGAAGTGTCAATATACAATCCCATATAGAACTGCACAGCAGTGTTTAGTCTACAGTTGTGTAGTAGTTTACAGTAGTGTACAATGGTGTGGTAGTGTATAGTTGTGAGTAGTAGTGAACAGTGATGTGTAGAAGGGTACAATTTGTACTAGTGCATACTAGTGTGTAGTATTGTGCAGTGGTATGTAATAGTGAACAGTGGGTATGCAGTAGTGTGGAGTATTGTACAGAAGTGTGTTCAGTGATGCGCAGTAGCATACAATAGTGTACAGTGGTGTGCAGAAGCATATAGTAGTGTTCAGTAGTGTGTAGTAGTGGACAGTGGTGTGTGGAAAGGTACAGTGTATATAGTAGAGACCAGTAGTGTGCAATAGTGCATAGTATTGTGCATCAGCATACAGTAGTGTACAATGGTGAGTAGTAGTGTGTAGTAGTATACTGTGGTGTGCAGAAATGTACAATAGTGGTGTGTAGTAACATACAGTAGTATACATTGGTGTGTAGAAGTGAATAGTGGTGTGTAGTAGAGTACAATGTGTACAGTAGTGTATAGTGGTGTGGAGTAGTGTGCAGTGAGTTGCAGGAGCATACAGTAGTGTGCGGTAGTGTGTTGCAGGGAACAGTGATTTGTAGTAGTGTACAGTTTGCACAGTAGTGTACAGTGGTATGTAGTAGTATGGACTAGTGTACAGTGGTGCACAGTAGTGTAGAGTATAAATTGGTGTGTAGTAGTGAATAGTTTGTACGGTAGTGTGGAGTGGTGTGTTGTAGTGTACAGTGATGTAGAGTAGTGTGCAGTAGTGTTTAATAGCATACAGTACTGTGTAGTTTCTATGGTATGTAGTGGTGTGCATAGTAGTAGTGAATAGTGATGAGTAGTACTCTACAGTTTGTACAGTAGTGCACTGTCGTTTGTAATCGTGTGTAGTTGTGTATAGCGGTGTGTGTTGTGTAGTAGGGTAAAGTTTGTACAGTAGAGTTTGGTGGAGTGTAGTAGTCGGTGGTAATGTGTAGTAGCGTACAGTGTTATGTAATAGTGAACAGTCCTGTGTAATAGTGTACAGGTTGTACGGTAGTGTACAGTGGTACGTCAGTGTGTAGTGGTGCAGAGTAGTGTACAGTGTGGCAGAGTAGTGTACAATGGTGTGCAGTAGCATACAGTTATGTACACTGGTGTATAGTAGTGTGTAGTAATGTATAGTGGAGTGTGATGTGTCGTCGGGTACAGTTTGGCCAGTAGTATACAGTGGTGTGCACTAGCATACAGTAATGCACATTGGTGTTCAGTAGCACACAGTAGTGTAGAATGGTGTGCAGTAGTGTACAGCAATGTGCGGTGGTGTTCAGCAATTTGCAGTAGTGTATAGGAGGGTGTGCACATTGTTTTGTGCAGTAGTGTGTAGCTGTGTGCAGTAGTTCCTCCACCAGTACACCAGTGTTGTTCTACAGTGATTTATAATCATATCAGTTGAGTAAAGGAGCTGAGAAGAGCCAGAAAACAGATAATGAACAATATAATAAAAGTGAAGAAGCAGTATTCCTGCACAGTAATGCCGTGTTTATCACTTTTTTGGTTCCCAACCCAATCCTGTCTCCTCCAACAGACTGCACACTTAAGCTGTTTCAGCTCCAAACCCACTTGAACTTACCCCAGACTGCTGAACACCTGCCGCAGGTGTGTTAGGGAAGGTGGGGTATAGAAACAGTGGGCTGGGATGAGAGTGTCCCAGCAATGTCTGCCTTAATAGGAATACAATATATATACAAACTCTTGAAAAGATGGTTCTTCAGGGAATAATGCATCATTAGAGGTCACTTGGAGTGGAGGATGGTCAAGGCTAAGTACTGAGAGCTGTTAAGATAGGCAGAGTGAGCAGATGAGAAAAAACACAACCGTAAGATATGCTGCGGGAGTGCTGATCGCCTGCTGAGACTCCTGCTGATAACCTGGAGATTTCTAAACAGAAAATAAACCAAAGCCATCCTGACTCCGCACCTGGAAGCAGGTAGACAAAGACTAAATAATAGATTGGAGTAATAAATAAAACTGAAGGAAACGCGGAATGGTTGCACAGTGGTTACCATGATATCCCAGGTGGATTCTGAAGTGTTGCTAGGCAGTTGCTACGGTGTCCCATGATGTTGATAAATTACTGCTAGGCTATTGCCATGGTGGATGGGGTGTGTATGTTTAATTTTTCATATGGATTAACCAAGTGTTCAATACATGTTGTTGAAAATAAACGGCAAAAAAAATGACAAATAGTGCTGGTCAGGATGGCTGTGGATTAGATCCTGTGGACCTGTCCTGATTGAGTACCTGTACTTTAGTGGCTCTTGGCAAAAAGACAGATTGAGGCTTTGTTGGGTTATAAAATGAATGTAACTCTATGGGAGGAACGAGATGAGTGCGGGTCAGGATGGCTGTGGATTAGAGTTTGAGGGCCTGCCCTGAGGGAGGATATGTAGTTTGGTGGCTGTTGGGCAAAGAAGTAATAGAGTTTGAGTGGTGGTGAAAATGAATGGGACTTTATGGGTGAAATGAGGGATGCAAAAAGAAAAATAAATAAATGAGTGTGGGTCAGACCAACAGTGAATTCGTGCTTGGGAGCCTGCCCTGAGATAGTTTATGCAAAACGGTGTCATTTGGGCAAGTAGAAGTACAGTAGATTGTCATGCAATTTTTCTCCCCATTCATTCCTAAGGGAAAAAAAATTCCACAAAATTCCATCACTATATGGAATCTGCTGTAAACAAGCATGTATAATACAATCAGACCAGACAACATGGAGTTGGAACTGTGTTGATATCTCGAAAACTGCGGGACAAGTTACGTGGCAGAAATCTGGCAGAAAAATAAGAATAAAAGAGAAGAAGAAGTAGAATATAAATTGGATAACAATATAAAGCAACGTGCAACCATAATAAATTAACATAAAAATAAATCTGTAAACTGAGCTCAGTAACTATAGGCAGTGTGCACGAAGCAACGTTATGTAAAGATTTTACCATAAAACAACAGCTTCACCATCACTTTGGTGGTACACTGATTTGAGAGTGGCATCTCTGTCATTGCTGCTCCGGGCCGGAATGCCTGCTATAGCACTATTTAACGTTGAAGGAGCGAGAATTGTGTAATGACAGAGAACTTGTAGAGAGGAGGATTACCACTGGGTAATGATTCTGGGTTTCTCAGTCGCTAGAGGGTGCTCCCGAGTGAGTCCAAAATGCACTGCTAACTAATCAGCTCTCAGTAGCAGTAACACTAACCAATCAGCTCTCAGTAGCAGTAACACTAACCAATCAGCACTCAGTAGCAGTAACACTAACCAATCAGCTCTCAGTAGCAGTAACACTAACCAATCAGCACTCAGTAGCAGTAACACTAACCAATCAGCTCTCAGTAGCAGTAACTCTAACCAACCAGCTCTCAGTAGCTAACGCTAACGCTAACCAATCAGCTCTCAGTAGCAGTAACTCTAACCAATCAGCTCTCAGTAGCAGTAACACTAAACAATCAGCTCTCAGTAGCAGTAACTCTAACCAATCAGCTCTCAGTAGCAGTAACGCTAACCAATCAGCTCTCAGTAGCAGTAACTCTAACCAATCAGCTCTCAGTAGCAGTAACTCTAACCAATCAGCTCTCAGTAGCAGTAACGCTAACCAATCAGCTCTCAGTAGCAGTAACGCTAACCAATCAGCTCTCAGTAGCAGTAACACTGACCAATCAGCTCTCAGTAGCAGGAACACTAACCAATCAGCTCTCAGTAGCAGTAACGCTAACCAATCAGCTCTCAGTAGCAGTAACACTAACCAATCAGGTCTCAGTAGCAGTAACACTAACCAATCAGGTCTCAGTAGCAGTAACACTAACCAATCAGGTCTCAGTAGCAGTAACACTGACCAATCAGCTCTCAGTAGCAGTAACACTAACCAATCAGGTCTCAGTAGCAGTAACACTAACCAATCAGGTCTCAGTAGCAGTAACACTAACCAATTAGCTCTAAGTAGCAGTAACACTAACCAATCAGCTCTCAGTAGCAGTAACGCTAACCAATCAGCTCTAAGTAGCAGTAACACTGACCAATCAGCTCTCAGTAGCAGTAACACTAACCAATCAGCTCTCAGTAGCAGTAACACTAACCAATCAGCTCTCAGTAGCAGTAACACTAACCAATCAGCTCTCAGTAGCAGTAACGCTAACCAATCAGCTCTCAGTAGCAGTAACGCTAACCAATCAGCTCTCAGTAGCAGTAACACTAACCAGTCAGCTCTCAGTAGCAGTAATGCTAACCAATCAGCTCTCAGTAGCAGTAACGCTAACCAATCAGCACTCAGTAGCAGTAACGCTAACCAATCAGCTCTCAGTAGCAGTAACGCTAACCAATCAGCACTCGGTAGCAGTAACGCTAACCAATCAGCTCTCAGTAGCAGTAACGCTAACCAATCAGCTCTCAGTAGCAGTAACACTAACCAATCAGCTCTCAGTAGCAGTAACACTAACCAATCAGCTCTCAGTAGCAGTAACTCTAACCAATCAGCTCTCAGTAGCAGTAACACTAACCAATCAGCTCTCAGTAGCAGTAACGCTAACCAATCAGCTCTCAGTAGCAGTAACGCTAACCAATCAGCACTCGGTAGCAGTAACGCTAACCAATCAGCACTCGGTAGCAGTAACGCTAACCAATCAGCTCTCAGTAGCAGTAACACTAACCAATCAGCTCTCAGTAGCAGTAACGCTAACCAATCAGCTCTAAGTAGCAGTAACACTAACCAATCAGCTCTCAGTAGCAGTAACGCTAACCAATCAGCTCTAAGTAGCAGTAACTCTAACCAATCAGCTCTCAGTAGCAGTAACACTAACCAATCAGCTCTCAGTAGCAGTAACGCTAACCAATCAGCTCTCAGTAGCAGTAACGCTAACCAATCAGCTCTCAGTAGCAGTAACGCTAACCAATCAGCTCTAAGTAGCAGTAACACTAACCAATCAGCTCTCAGTAGCAGTAACGCTAACCAATCAGCACTCGGTAGCAGTAACGCTAACCAATCAGCTCTCAGTAGCAGTAACACTAACCAATCAGCTCTCAGTAGCAGTAACTCTAACCAATCAGCTCTCAGTAGCAGTAACACTAACCAATCAGCTCTCAGTAGCAGTAACGCTAACCAATCAGCTCTCAGTAGCAGTAACGCTAACCAATCAGCTCTCAGTAGCAGTAACACTAACCAATCAGCTCTCAGTAGCAGTAACGCTAACCAATCAGCACTTGGTAGCAGTAACCGAGTGAAGTGTACAGTGGTGTACAGTATTGTGTAGCATGCTGTAGTGTATAATAGAGTACAGTTGTGTGCAGTAGTGTACAGTACTGTGGTGTGTTGTAGTGTATAATAGAGTACAGTTGTGTGCAGTAGTGTACAGTACTGTGGTGTGTTGTAGTGTATAATAGAGTACAGTAGTGTGCAGTAGTGTACAGTACTGTGGTGTGTTGTAGTGTATAATAGAGTACAGTTGTGTGCAGTAGTGTACAGTACTGTGGTGTGTTGTAGTGTATAATAGAGTACAGTTGTGTGCAGTAGTGTACAGTACTGAAGAAGAAGAAGAAGAAGAAGTTTTATTGCCATTGTCAATGAACAGGATTCACAGACTAGGAATTTGTTTCAGCATGAAGGTGCAACATAAAAACAAGTAGTACTAGGCATGCAAAATTAAGTCCACATAAATAAACACTCTATGCAAATATAAAATATAGATAGAATGAATAAAAATAAAAATACAAAAGGCATGTACAACAGTACTATATACAACAGTGCAGGTGGAGTAGTGCAATTCAAGTAAAGTGACCAAGGCAGGGTTATAAAGAGGTAAGTAACGTGATTATATATTGTTCTTGAGTCCAATGGCAGAGGGGAAGAAACTGTTCCTGTGGCGGGAGGTTCTGGTCCGAATGGACCGAAGCCTCCTGCCCGAGGGGTGTAGATCAAATAGTCCGTGTGCGGAGTGAGAAGGGTCTGTTATAATACGATCCGCTCTCCCCACAGTCCTGGAGACGTACAGGTCTTGGAGAGATGGGAGGCTGCAGCCTATCACCTTCTCAGCGGAGCGCACAATGCGCTGCAGCCTTTGTCTGTCCCTGGCAGTGGCCCCAGTATACCACACTGTGATGGAGGAGCTGAGGATGGACTCGATGATGGCCGTGTAGAACTGTACCATCAGCTGGGCCGGCAGTTTGGCTTTCCTCAGCTGCCGCAGAAAGTACATCCTCTGCTGAGCCCTCTTGATGAGGGAGCTGATGTTCAGCTCCCACTTGAGGTCCTGGGTGATGGTGGTGCCAAGGAACCGGTAACAGTCCACAGTGGTGATGGGGGTGTCGGTAAGGATAAGGGGGGGCAGGGGGCTTGTGGCTTTCCTGAAGTCCACAGTCATCTCCACTGTCTTCTGGGCATTGAGCACCAAGTTGCTGTTGCTGCACCAGGTCACCAGCCAGTCCACCTCCTTCCTGTAGGCAGACTCATCACCGTCTGAGATGAGTCCAATGAGGGTGGTGTCGTCCGCAAACTTAATCAGTTTGACAGAGTCATGGATGGAGGTGCAGCAGTTGGTGTACAGGGAGAAGAGCAGGGGGGAAAGTACACAGCCCTGAGGAGATCCTGTGCTTAAAGTCCGCGTGTCCGAGACAATCTTCCCCAGCCGTACTCGCTGACTGCGGTCCGTGAGGAAGTCTGTGATCCACCTGCAGGTGGAGTCGGGCACATGGAGCAGAGAGAGCTTGTCCTGGAGCAGAGTGGGAAGGATAGTATTGAATGCAGAGCTGAAGTCCACAAACAGGATCTTAGCGTAGGTTCTTGGGGAGTCCAGATGGCGCGTGGTTTCTTGGGGACAGGGACGATGATGGAGGACTTGAAACAGGCTGGGACATGGCATGACTCCAGGGAAGAGTTGAAGATTCCCGTGAAGACTGGGGCCAGCTCATCAGCACAGTGTCTCAAGGTGGCAGAGGACACGGAGTCAGGGCCCGAAGCCTTGTGTGGATTTAGCCTCTTAAACAGACTGTTCACATCCTCCTCCTGGACTGAGAGGGCAGAGGGGGCAGGTGGGCAATCCAAAGTGTTTGAGTGTATTGTGGTGTGGGGGGTGGAGGATGGGGGGTGTGAGTCCATGACTTCAAAACGTGAATAGAAGTCGGTAAGGTCGTTAGCCAGTTTGAAATTTTCTGAACAATGAGGTGCTCTGGGCCTATAGTTGGTGATCTCTTTCAGCCCCCTCCATACAGTGGCAGAGTCGTTAGCATAGAACCGCTGCTTCAGACGAGCATTGTACTTGGATTTAGCCTTTAACACCTCCCTGCTAAATTCATACTTTGCACGTCTGTATCTGACTCTGTCTCCCGCTCTGAAAGCAACCTCTTTCTGCTGGCGAAGCTGTCTGAGTTTTGGTGTGAACCAGGGTTTATCATTATTGAAAGTGATTCTGGGGCGTGATGGGATGATGCTGTCTTCACAGAAATATATATATGATGTCACGGTATCTGTGTATTCATCTAAACTGTCTGTAGAAGCCTTGATCATGTCCCAGTCTGTGGTGGCCAAACACGTGCGTAGCTCCTCCACAGCTTCACTGGTCCACTTTTTAATATGTCCTCACGACAGGTTTAGAGAGCTTTAGTCTCTGTCTGTACGCAGGGATCAGGTGAACCATGACATGATCTGAGAGTCCTAAAGCCGCACGGGGCACAGCACGGTAAGCACCACTCACTGTAGTGTAACAGTGATCCAACGTGTTCCCCTCTCTGGTCGGGCATGTGACAAACTGTTTGTATTTCGGTAGTTCATGATTAAGTTTTGCTTTGTTAAAATCTCCGAGGATTATAACAAGGGAGTCCGGTAAAGACCGCTCCACGTCCATAATCTGGTCCGCCAGAGCACGCTCAGCTTCGTGCACATCGGCGCTCGGTGGAATGTAAATAGCAGCCAGAATAAATGAAGAAAACTCACGTGGGGCGTAGAACGGCTTACAGTTAATGAAAATGTATTCCAGAGAAGGAGAGCAGTGTTGGGAAATCACTGTCACATCGGAGCACCAGGCATTGTTGATGTAGAAACAGACTCCTCCACCTTTCGTTTTACCTCCGGCAAGTTCCCGTTGTACTGTGGTGTGTTGTAGTGTATAATAGAGTACAGTAGTGTGCAGTAGCGTACAGTACTGTGGTGTGCTGTAGTGTATAATAGAGTACAGTAGTGTACAGTATTGTGTAGCATGCTGTAGTGTAGAGTAGCCATGCACCGTTGGTCTGTGAATCACTGATGGCTGTGGTTTGGATGGTCACACTCTGCTGGGCTTCTTCCCTTTATGTGCTGACTAGGTTTGTAAATGCTTTACAGTAAATGCTGAAAATGTGTTACTCCAGCGTTATTTGCTCTAAATGTTGTTGTTAATTCATTATTCTGTATTTTTGTGTTTTGTGGATCTTGTGCCACATCTCCAAGCTCCCGTACCTTCATCATTGATCTTTCTGTGGTCCAGCAAATGTGCTCTTTTATAGCTCCAGCTATAAAGGGTGTGAACGTCTATAGACAGTAGCTCTTATAAAGTGAAGATCTCGTAAATACCTCTATAGTGTCTCCAACTATAAATGAGATCTGCTCTGCTGCTCTGCTGTTTCTCCTGAGAAAAGGAGCTCAGTAAGCTCATGCGTCTCCTCCTGAGTTTGTGCTCAGATATGCCTGAGATAATAACACATAATCATCTGCACAAAACTCTCACCTCTCCTTTATCTCATGTCTCCTCTCAGTCTACAGCTAATTCTCCTGAGAAATTTGAAGAGAATCACCATGAAGTCTCCTGACCGGAGGTCAACATTCCAGTAGTAACGTTTTTCTCTCTTAAAAAAGATGGTTCTTCAGTGGTTTTTCAGTAAAGACGATGGTTCTGTATAGAACCTGGAACGCTCAAAGAACCATTTGTTTACCATTTGGTGAAATGGTTCTTCAGATGTTGTACATGGTGCTGTATTTGTGTTATATGTGTTTCTAGGGTTCTGTATAGCACTAAAATGGTTCTTCATGCTTGACATCATCACAATAAAAGAAGCGTTTTGGTGCTTTGTGGAATCATATTCAAAAAAGGTTCAGTACAGAATCACATACAAAACATTCTCCATCAATCCAAAGAACCATTTAGTTAGTTTACACTATATTGCCACTAAAATGTCTTAAAGCATACTTTAAAATGAAAACGTAGGGCTCCCGAGTGGCGCAACCGTCGAAGCGTCGGTCATCAGGAGATTGCGAGTTCGATCCCTGGTGATGTTGCAGCCGTACGTAGCTGGGAGGCCAAGAGAGCGCAGTTGGCCTCGCTCTCTCTGGGTGGGTAGGGTGACAAAGTATATTGTCTATAACAGATTAAGTCCCTTCACTGGTCATTGTGGTGATGATTAGGGTGGCCACTCTTCCTAGGCGATGCTGGCAGTGTGGACAGTGTCAGTGTGAGTAAGTGCTGTTCCTCAGTGCTAAAGGTCAGGTATAAGGTATAAGGTATAAGCCTGCTTTAACTGCAGGTGACCACTCCGCAGCCACAGACACGGTTCCTCTGCCGTCAGGATGAAGCTGAAGCTGCCGAACCCTGGCCTGGATGACCGCATCCCCTCCCACACTGAGCTGGAGGAGCTCCAGGCTGGAGACCGGCCACAGTGGGACAACAAAGCCCAGTACATGCTGACCTGTGTGGGCTTCTGTGTAGGACTGGGGAACATCTGGAGGTTCCCCTACCTCTGTCAGAGCCACGGTGGAGGTAGGACAGCTAAACAACAGCACTTTCCCCCAATACTTACCTTCATATTGCAGTATTAGAGGGAAATCAACCGATTTTTCAATATTTCTATGCATAACTCAATGTGTGGGATGTAATCAGAGAGGTTCAGAGTGGCTTTGGTGTGATTTTGCCACACAATGCCCTGCATGTCTCCCTCCACCATGAATGGACCAGGAACTGTACTGTTTTTAAACAGTGGCATTTTCACCTGGGCACAAACTACATTGTGGTCATTTCCGACTGGCCATTACTGGAGTGCCCTGTTTGTACTGGTTTTAGAGTCTATTCCACTAGAGCTCCTCCAGAACTGCTGCTATTGTGTAATGGAAGAGTCTGCTGCTCTTAATGGAGAGTAAAAATGATGCTTTCGTCTCCAGCCTGACTGCGGTTTTATGAGTTCCTCTCTGAAGATGCGGAGAAAGATGGCGTCAATGAGCTGGAAGAAGCTTAAAGGGAACTACTAACACTTTATATACGAGCTACCAAATACATCTGCATGTTAACTAGCATTAACTGGCTCTGCTATAGTCCATTATGGAGCACTTTGTCTTTTACTGGACAGGAAACGACTGATAGAACATGAAAACTCCACAGCATCCGTACATTTCACCTTGATAGACTCTCAGGATGATGCATGTAACAGCGTAAAGGGGGATTCTACTCAGAAATAAATGCTTAACAGAGCCATTGCGTAGCATAGCAGTTTGCTGCACTCTACAGTCAGAACCGTTCCCAGTGGTAGTGATGGGAACCAGACGTCCCTCTAAAAGCTCCTCACAGAAAGTTCCTACATGAACTGGTTCTGAATTCCCTGCCTGATGACTGAGACGCTGTTTTATGAGAGTTTAGAGAACTTCAACTCCATTCATGGTGGAGGGAGACATGCAGGGCGCTGTGCGGCAAAATAGTCCCCAAAGAAAACTCAGTATTCCAGATTTTCCACTGTTTTCCATCATCCACATTCCATATAAGCTCAGAAGACTCGTGTAGGTTCTCTGGAGGTTCTGGATGGTAAATAAAGTGTCTATATCTGTGTTGTAGTCATGGCGACGCCTGGTTCCCATCACCACCGCTGTAAAGACGTCTGAACCACTTCACCCCAAAACGCTCTGAATCTCACTGATTACACCTCAAATGTTGGGGGATTGGTGGATGTCCTCTGTAGGACCTCAGGCTTCCTTTAACAGACGGCAGGTTAATGCAGAAGCTGTACTAAGTGCTGTGATGTCTGTACTGTAGAATCATTAATGTAAATGAGCTGCCTCTGCTCTCACACTCAATAATATTAAGGGGTTTCTACTATAGATTAATATCCTATTAACAGGGGTGTCATTTCTGCTGGACCATCAACTCAGTGTCACGTAAAACTGACGTCGCTAGAGGTTCTCTCACAGTCTTTCTACATCAAAAATAATGAAGTATTAATTCTTCTTCTAATATTGCGAATAAAAGAGTGTGAATGGTGTAGGTGGGATGCAAGACCCCCCCAAGGAGGAGGTCACTTGGGACCACTAGATGTTCATAAACAGGCCTGCTGCTTCTCTTCCATCTCCTCCCACTGCTGCCATCTGGTGGTTGGAGATAGTATGGAGCTACAAGACCACAGAGCCAGAGATGTGGACCTTGTTCTGTTTGTCTTAAAGGGACTCTTAAGATATGAACATGACCAAAATTAATAATGATTGTCCAACACTGTTGTCATACAACTATGTATTATTTTTGTTATTATTATTATTATTATTATTATTATTATTATTATTATTATTATTATTGTTATTGTTATATTTCTGCCTCTAAATCGTCCTCCAGTTTTTGAGTTATCCAACATTGGGAATGTTCGGTCTAATTGGGAATTATGTGCTTATAGACAGCACATCATTCAACAGCAGAGGTTCAGGAAAAGCAGAAGGACTGAGTCTACACTGTAAACACTGAGATCTGCTTTCTGGCTAAAGAAGAACACACTAGACCAGAGCTGTTTGAGTGGCATTAACCCACTCTAAAAGCTCTTTTCTATCAAACTTCAGTACTTTATTTAACTTGATAAGTTAACATCAAATTCTTAAAATAAACGTGTTGAAACGTCTTCTTTCACTGAGGAGAGCTTAAAAACTCCTAAACGTAGTTAAAACAGCATTTAAGATCTCTCAGTCTTAAAGATTGTCAGATTAATTAACTCACTTCTAGACCGTTTCACTTGCTTTGACTAGTTTTGCTGGTTTCTAGAAATGATGCGTAAAACCATTAAAACGATCTGCCAATGGAATAAAACATAACTTAAATTACTTAAAAGCAAAAATGTCTCGAAAAAAGGAATCTCGTAACAACAATCTCAAAACTAGAAATATTAGCCATATTAAGTACATTTAAGAGTCATTTTAGCATCTTTAAATAAAAAGCCAATCTGGCATTTTCTTGATTGTCCGAATTCTTCAGATTCCAGTGTTTTTACCTGCTATGAAGTGCATAAAGCAGTTTATCACCATTACGTATGTTTTTATTTTTAATGTTTTTAAGTGGAACTATGGACCAGCTTTTTACCCGCTCACAGATTGTTGAGGGGGCATGGGAGTTTGCCAACCCAGTTTACATGTCTTTGTGGATTTGGACCATGATCCCTGAAATATCCTGCGGGAGGTCCTTCGAGAGTATGGGATGCTGGGACTACTACTCCGGGCCATTCGATCTCTGTGCTCCTGGAGTGAGAGCTGTGTTCGTATACTCAGCATTAAGTCGAACCCTTTCAGTATTAATGTTGGGCTCCAGCAGGGTTGTGCCCTGTCTCCACTCCTGTTCATGATATTCATGGACAGAGTGTCAGGACATAGCCGGGGTCAGGAGGGCATTATGTGTAGAGGACTGAGGGTGGCGTCTCTGCTATTTGCAGACGATGTTGTTCTTTTGGTTGAATCACATGGATGCCTCCAGCACTCGCTGGTGTGGTTTGCAACTTCATGTGAAGCGGTTGGTATGCGGATCAGTACCTCCTAGTCTGAGTCCATGGTCTCAGTCTGGAAAAGGATGGCATACCCACTCCAGGTAAGGGGAAAGGACCTGCCCCAGGTGGGGGAGTTTAAGTATCTCAGGGTCTTGTTCACGAGTGATGGGAAGAAGGATAGTGAGATCGGCAGCAGGCTGGGACAGGCGGCAGCAGTAATGCGGTCACTGTACCGGACTGTAGTGGTGAAGAAGGAGCCATAAGACGAAGCTCTCTGTTTACCGGTCAGTCTACATCCCAACCCTCACCTGTGGTCATGAGCTGTGGGGAATGACCGAAAGAACGAGATCGCGAATACAAGCAGCAGAAATGAGCCTCTTCACAGGGTGGCGGCTACACTCTATTTGACAGGGTGAGGAGCTCGGCCATCCAGGAGGAGCTCGGAGTAGAGCCGCTCTCCGCATTGAGAGGAGCCAGCTGAGGTGGTTCGGGCATCTTATCCGGATGCCCCCTGGATGCCTCCCGGTAGGGGTGTTCCAGGCACGGCCTGCCGGAATAAGGCCTCAGGGTTGTCCTAGGACCCGCTGGAGGGATTACATCTCCAAGTTGGGCTGGGAGTGGCTTGGGATCCCTGGGAATGAGCTGGAGGAAGTTGCAGGGGACAGGGTCGTCTGGGATGCTCTCTCAACTGCTACCACGACCCCGTCTGGACTAGCAGTTAACGATGATGATGATGATTTTAAGTATTGATTGTAAGTGTTGATTTAAGACCATATTAAAGACCTGTTAAAGTTCCTCTAGTCTTGAGCTCAAAGCTGTTCCATGTTACTCTTTTCAAGACATTTTAGATCATATTAGATTTTAAGGAAAATGCTTAAAACCAGGTTCGTATTTTCACTACTGTGACATCAGATCAATTAGTTTCACTAAAATTTAGACACAATTAAAAAGCTCTTTAAAGGTTTCTGACTTTAATAAAAGTGCAAATCATTTCTAACCTTGTTTGCAGGGCATTTTGCTTTGATTCGACGATCTTTTGAACTTTTTTTTAATTTTCACTCTAATAAACGTCTATGGAGATTACGGTTTCTAGGCTATGAAGGGCCAACTGGGTGAACCGGTCTGCTACAGTGCCACCCTGAGGCAGAGCAGAGCTGCAGCTGTAGGTATTTAAGACCACCAGAGACAGAAGCTAATAAACACTGAGCTTCACTTAGTCTGGTTTTGAGAGTCTATTTTAACGCTAATGAACAGCCAAACATCATAACAATTTAATCTTAATTTTGAGAGACTTAACAGGGTCCAGGAGTTTGACCCTTTAACACACCATGGGGAGGCCCAAAGCTCTATTACACATTTCTATAAACTAGGAATAGCACAGCCAGTTTGCACTGAAGTTCCTGTAGTTACTGTATAATAAGCTTTAGTGCCAAATAAGACTGAGATTTTAAGGGGTTAATGGGGGTAATCAGAGTCTCAATCTGCTGAGAGTGAAGCGGTCAGATCAGGTTATTATGAGTAAAATAACAACACTCCTCCCCTCATGTGGACTTTTCCCGAATCCCGCTGAGAGAAACCAAGTCAGGTGGTCATGTGACGCCTCACCTGTCGCCCAGTTGCTGCTATCGCTGCATGGACCTTCAGCCTGAAGCGCCCAGAGAGAGACAGAGATAAAGATCCACTCTACAAGGCCAGGCTTGCCGATAGCAGCACTGTTTACTGCCTGTTTACACTCGCATGCCTCCTTTATTTACAGCTGGCGGATGTTCAATCAATCAATCAACCCTGTGGTTGGGATAGTGTTGTGTAGTGGTTAACACCTCTGCCTTCTACGCTGTAGACTGGGGTTCAATCCCCACCTGGGCAAACACCCTACACTATACCAATAAGAGTCCTTGGGCAAGACTCCTAACACCACCTTGGCCTACCTATGTAAAAATAATCAAATTGTAAGTCGCTCTGGATAAGAGCGTCAGCCAAATGCTATAAATGTAAATGTAAACCCTCATTTTCAGTATAGCCCAGCAGTTACAATAGAAATGGATGAACATAGTTTCATCAGGTTAGACTAAAACAAGAACAAGGACAAAAACTAATTATTCACAGCGAACTGTAAAACCAAGCAAGATAGAATTAAGAAAAACTAAGATTTAATTAAGAAGGAAAAATAAATAAAACCTAAACAACCAACCAACTACTAAGATTTCAACATCAAAAGGTAAATAAGCAAAGTAAAGGTCCAACCAGTCAAATAAAGGGATTATAAGAAGGAATAAAAATAAACCAATAAAACAAATCAAATGTGTGTCAGGGATAAAATAAAAAGGCTTAACACGGACTCATATTTTCTCATATTTCTCAATTGTTTTTGAGCTCCATCATTAATAATAATAATAATAATAATAATAATATCATTATTACTACAGAAAGGATGTTTTTAAGCAGTTTTACACATCAGTTCATTTAGAATGTTTGATAATCACTAGTTAAACAATAATCTATACAACACCACATGACTGATAAACAGTCTGATAAACAGTCTGATAAAAAGTCTAACAACATACTTGTTTAACCTCATATTTCCTGCACTATTCAAACGTAATGCTATACTACTTACATAATGACTACATAGTTACTGTACTATTCCAAATTAATGACAATATATAACGACATAGTTAATGTATTATTCAAACGTAATAACATGCTATTTACATAATAACTACATAGATACTGTACTATTCCAACGTAATGACATACTTATATAACTACATAGTTACTGTACTATTCCAATATTATGACGTAATACTATATAACAGTTACTTTTATTGTACTATTTAAATTTAACGTGTTAATAGTAAATGATAGTAAGACATTTAACACATAGCAATATAGAGTTATTACCATCCTCTTGTGGTACTATTCAAATGTAATTAGATAATACTTACATAGTAATTATAAAACTATGTTTTGCATTACTTTTACACACACTTTCCAGAATGTTTCTACAGTTGGATGTTGGCAAAAATGTAAAAACTGGGCTGTAAAGTTAACTTTAATAACTTTTCATAATAAGACATCAGCTCTTCTACTCCTAACACAGAATGGACTGAAGGTTTAGAATCTGCTCTTTCCACACAATTTCTCCACTTGTGTCACCGAGCTATATGTGAGTACTTAGATAAACCCAAGAAGGGGCTCTGAAGGTCTGTATGTGCCCTGGAGGACCTGAGAAGGTTGAAAGAGCAGTTCGGGGACATGTTAAATCCATGTATTCCCTCTTATCTGTGCTGCAGGAGCGCTCATAATTCTGTTCCTGCTCCTCCTGGTTGTGGAGGGGGTTCCTCTGCTGTATCTGGAATTCGCCATTGGACAGATGCTGAGGAAGGGCAGTGTCGGAGTCTGGAGGTCCATCAGTCCTTACTTAGCTGGAGTTGGTGAGTTTAACAGCCTGAGAAAGTGACCAAAAAACAAGATGTTAACAAAGATTTTATGAAGCGATGAGGATGAGATGTGCAGCAAGTCCATGTTGTTCAGGAATAAGCCAACATAACCTACAGATGTATTCACTCCCACTTTATAACAAGCGTCTCTAATAACTATGTAGTTACATATTAACAATATCTTCAACTGCAGAGGAACTACAGGTGTAGGTTATACTGTTACAGGTGGATTACAGCAGTTTATTTTATGTAATTACACGTGTATTTAGAATGTTGTAAGCAGAACAATTGCATGTGCAATATTACATATTTTCTAACCAGCCTGCACTGCATCTCCACAGGAAATGCTAATATTCCTATAGATTAGATTAGCACAAGAGACCCTTATCCGTCCCACAGTGGGGGATTCTGCATTTAACCCAACTGTGAAGTGAAACACAACACACACTAGTGAACACACACTCTAGTGGACAGTGAGCGCACTTGCCGTGAGCGGTGTGCAGCCCTATCCACAGAATCTGGGGAGCTGTTGGGGGTTAGGTGTCTTGCTCAAGGACACCTCAGTCACGTACTGTCAGTTCAGGGGATCGAACCAGCGACCTTCCAGTCACAGGGCCGGTTCCATAACAGTAATATGCTTGTGTTGTGTATCCAAAGCTTCGGCTTTAAACTGTTACCCTTAAAAAGTTACCCTTTAAAATAAGTGGACTGTTACTGTCCAGTGGTATAGATACAGTGAAATTACAGATTGCTAATCCAGACCTTTATTTTGGGGTAATATAAACACATGCTTTAATTAATTACATTGATGTTTTAAAGATATGTCCATCTACTGTCCATCTAATTGCCATCTTGTTACATTCAAAAAAGCACTGTTGGAAAAGCAGCAGTTCACCCTATTCACGATGCCACATGACTACTAAGACTAATTAATGTGATCGGATGTTATTGCAGCTATCAAGATGAGTAAAACTGTCAGCTGATAGAAGTGTGTTTATGTAAGCTGTATTACTTTTAACGGTGAAGTGCTTTGTTAATGTGTAACCATATAGTTATTAGAGGCAGTTACTATAAGGCCGGGTAGACTTTGTTGATTTGAAAGGAGGCCAATTTATTGCTACGGTCCTACTTGACAACCAATCTCTTACTAGGGTCTTATTTGACAACTGACCTTTTCTAGGGTCATACTTGACAACCAATCTCTTACTAGGGTCTTATTTGACAACTGACCTTTTCTAGGGTCATACTTGACAACCAATCTCTTACTCGGGTCTTATTTGACAACTGACCTTTTCTAGGGTCATACTTGACAACCAATCTCTTACTCGTGTCTTATTTGACAACTGACCTTTTCTAGGGTCATACTCGACAACCAATTTCTTACTAGGGTCTTATTTGACAACTGACCATTTCTAGGGTCATTCTCAACAACCAGTCTCTTACTAGGGTCTTATTTGACAATTGACCTTTTCTAAGGTCATACTCGACAACCAATCTCTTACTAGGTTATTGTTTGACAAGCTAGTCTCTCACCAGGGTCCTGCTTGACAACCAGTCTCTCACTAGGGTCCTACTTGACAACCAGTCTCTCACTATGACTCTGTGTTTACACTGTTTACTCAAGCTTTACTACCTCAGTAACTGCTGTGTTTGTGTCATCTGAATGCATGACTCACAGATCACAGCATGTTAATTATCGCTGCACGTTATTCCACTACTTCATGTCCATAAATGAGTGCTGTGTTGAGACAGTGCTGCACTGTCCTCGCTGTTTACTGTGTCTAATGTCTGTTTCATTTATCATATTTATTATATTGTTTTTAGCTTCATTTTTTCATTTGCACACTATGTCTAAACGTTCACACTTTGTATTTGTTGTTCCTTGTTGCACCGTGTTGTTCCTGGAGGACCGTAATTTCACTCCACTGTGTACCTGCACATAGATGAAATGACGATAAAAGCCTCTTGATTGACTAGGGTCCTACTTGACAACCAATCACTTACTGGGCTCCTACTTGACAACCACTCTCTTAATAGACCCACAAATTTCCCAAGTAAATTTCCTACACTTTCTTCCACAGGTGTAGCGTCCATGCTTGTGTCCTATATGGTCGGAATGTACTACAACACCATCATAGCCTGGGTCATGTGGTACTTCTTCAACTCCTTCCAGGATCCACTACCCTGGAGCCAGTGTCCTGTCAATGAAAACAGAACAGGTACTGATAATGAGCTTCCCTTCTAGAGAGGGTAACAGTAAGCCAACAGGATCACAGTCAATTGCTCTATCAAAAGATGTGCAGCCCTGGAACAGACATTGATAAGTGAGATCATTGTTGAAAATATGCAAAAGCTTCTTGTCGTGGTAAAATCAGTCAATCAAATACTCAGAGACGTGGAGTCTTTGAGTAACATTTATTGAGAGCAAACAGATACAAGCATTCGCATGCCAGATCAGAAGTGCTCTGTCCGGAGGCAGAGAAACCTGGGTTATATATGATAAATTGGGGCACACCTGTCCCTTAAAAGGTAACAATTAATTTCATTGGCACAGAAAGACACAAACAAACATTCAGTGGGATCAAGCTAAACCTTGGGTAGGAAACTGCAAAGCGAATATTTGCCTTCACACTTCTTAAAACTTTTAAAGTGATTCTGGGTCAAATTTTCTCAAATATCCAATATTCAAGGTGGCAAGCAAATTCTTTAGGAAGAATCAAATCTCCTGAGTAAAAGATCTGATAGATCTCTTAACTTCCACTAACAGAAACACTAAACACTATAAACACTATAGACACTACAAACACTAAGCACTATAAACACTATAGACACTATAGACACTACAAACACTAAGCACTATAAACACTATAGACATTATAAACACTAAAACACTATAGACACTAAACACTATAAACACTATAGACACTACAAACACTAAACACTATAAACACTATAGACACTATAGACACTAAACACTATAAACACTATAGACACTACAAACACTAAACACTATAAACACTATAGACACTAAACACTATAAACACTATAGACACTATAAACACTATAGACACTACAAACACTAAGCACTATAAACACTATAGACACTATAGACACTACAAACACTAAGCACTATAAACACTATAGACACTATAAACACTAAAACACTATAGACACTAAACACTATAAACACTATAGACACTACAAACACTAAACACTATAAACACTATAGACACTACAAACACTAAACACTATAAACACTATAGACACTAAACACTATAAACACTATAGACACTATAAACACTATAGACACTATAAACACTAAAACAATAAAACACTATAAACACTATAGACACTATAAACACTAAACACTATAAACACTATAGACACTATAAACACTAAACACTATAGACACTAAACACTATAGACACTATAGACACTACAAACACTAAACACTATAAACACTATAGACACTACAAACACTAAACACTATAAACACTATAGACACTAAACACTATAAACACTATAGACACTACAAACACTAAACACTATAAACACTATAGACACTATAGACACTAAATACTATAAACACTAAACACTATAAACACTATAGACACTATAAACACTTAATACTATAAACACTATAAACACCATAGACACTACAAACACTAAACACAACAGTGGTTGGTTAGTGTAGTGGTTAACACCTTTGCCTTCTATGCTGTAGACTGGGGTTCAATCCCCCACCAGGGCAAACACCCTACACTATACCAATAAGGGTCCTTGGGCAAGACTCCTAACACCATCTTAGCCTACCTATGTATAATGATCAAATTGTAAGTCGCTCTGGATAAGAGCGTCAGCCAAATGCCATAAATGTAGACACTACAAACACTTCAATTCATCTCTGTTTTAGTAAAGTTTGATTCATATAGGTTCTAGATAGAGTTTATTGCTTTATTTGATTTTCTTACTTCAGTGACTGGTTCAGCACTTCAACATGTGATCTGTATGCTGAAGAGCAGATTTGGTCATCACTAACTGGAGGCTAAAAAGTGCGTTGATTTTAAGTCTATTTAGCACTTTTAAACATGATAGTAATACTAAATCCTCACCTTGGAATATGGAACAAAACATTATATAATATAATAGCAATAAAAACATAACAGTAATTATGGTTAAGATGTGAGCTTTATATCAGGTTGCCGAAGCTTCAGAGATGTTGTGGAATCATATTAACCTGGTATGAGACCGGACCACTGGGCTATTGGTGATCACTAATGCCACTGAATGCAGTTATCAGCACTGTTCGTATAACAGAGCACAAATTATGGACCACTCCAGGTCATAATGACCACTCAGAAGTGTCCATTTCAGGTTTACTTAACAAAGAACAAGACCTTCTTAAATGTGGCCTTAAACTAGTGTTCCCCTGAAATCAAACCCATTGTACAGCCTCTTCCTCTGTTTCACACTGTTTGAGTTGCTGTTCCTTAATTTCTGGTGTATCCATAAAAATGGGCGATGCTATGAGGCCCCTGTCAAGGCACTCTGATCAAATTTAATTGGCGTATTACATGTAGCTTTCAAAGCATCTTATAAATCAACTAATAAGTGGGATCTTACTTTAAAGTAAGGGCTAAATACCTCAGGGATGAAATATTGATCACACATGTTAAGTTTCCAAATAATGAGAAATACAATAACAGAGAGCAATTCATTAAACCCTGGTTCTTGCTGGCCATCCATCCACCCATATAAATCTGCTGTTAGATGAGTTAATGCGCTGGTCAGTAAAACGCATCAGTGCTGAGAATCTGAGCTTTCTTTGTCTGACCATGTTTCCTATCACTGTGTAAAAGATGCACGAGCCTTATTTCACTGCTGGATTGATCATTCAGAGCAGTTTGAATCTCAGCGCTTATAACTAATATACAGTTATTGATTGGTTTATTTAGAGTTTTAACAAAATGTGACTAATGTGCTTCAATTAACTTGTTCAAAATGCTCTTTCCGTATGAAATTAACTCAGCGGCCTCGTTCAGAACTCACTGTATTAAAGCAGCAGACCGGATTAATCAGCATAATCAGCCGTTATTGCTCCTCCTTAAAGGGCTAATACTGATCTGCTGAACCTGCTCTGGTAAGCAGTTGGTGCTGTGAGACTCTGTGAGGTCCTGCTGAACTTTCTCTCCTGAATATTTACTGTGATCTTCATTCCGTTTCCTGTCTGTCGGCGTTAAACTCATTACAGTCTTTTGAAATATGAGGCTCGTTTTCTGCGTCTCTCGATGAAACAGTTCAGATTTCCATCTCTGTGTCAGTCTGAGCTTCACGGCTCAGTCTGGACTGAATGTGGTCAGTAGACGAAGCTGCAGGTCAGTCTGAGAAGAAAGGCTCTTCAACTTTAGAGAACTTTGTTACCACAGTGCAGCGTTAAACTGTGATCTTACAGCACTGCTGCCCCCATCAGGTGAGGGGAGGAACTGCAGTGAACTGGCTGGAGGGTCATTTATAACACACACTGAAATAGAAACTGATTAACATCCGTCTGAGGGCCGCATCTGGCCCGGGGCAATGGAAGTAATGAGGTGGTTGTACTTATTACACATTAGTTGTAGATTTTGATTGTATTAAATTAGACGTAATATGTCTGACCTTCTACCACCTTGCAATGCTAATTAAACCAAAGAAACTACAAATTCCAACCAAGCGGCGAACACTTAGTGGCCTAGTGCATGTTTTGCTTAATCTGAATGAGATGGAGTTGAAAATCTGAACTGCCACATTGATATCAGACTCAACATTAGCCATTAGCACACTGCTCGACATTAGCCAGCAAAGAGGCATGAGTCATTTTACCCTGTACCAAAAAAATAATACAGGCAAAATTCAGCTTTAGATTCGCTGCTGCTATTATTAGCTATGCTACCATACTTAAGTCCATCACTGCTAACTGCATCATCGCTAACCTAGCAGCTACAAGCCTCCATTGCTTGTAAGCTGTATTAGCCTCGTAGCTGCGATGCAACACTAACATGTCTCGGCTGCTTGACTGAACCCTGAACTGCCGGCATTGAGTTGCTTTGGTTTGGCTCTGTTCCAGGTTCAATAAAGACATTGAGTTCATGATTGGACACAAGCCCAACTTCTTCTGGCAGGCGACATGGAGAGTTATCAGTCCGCTCATTGTCCTTATCGTCTTCCTCTTCTACCTTGTCTCCATGGCAACCAAAGAGCTCACCTACATCGCCTGGAACCCTGCGTCTGTAAGTTTAACCTCTTGGAAATACAGTAATATCTACGGAATGGAACAAAACAAGATCAAGGTGAATGAAATAAGTTTAACCCCGACTCAAATGTGAGCCTAGTAGCCAAAACTAACCCTAAACAATACAGCTGTTGACAATCAATTACATTTTACCAGCTAGTTAAATAGGGCTCATTCCTTTGTTCCCAGAATCCTACGTCCTCTTTCCAGGGTCAAATGATCCTAAAATACTACGGTTCTAGGCTCCTTTGTTCCCTGGGTTCCATGCTCCCAGAAACCTCTGTTCCAAGATTCTGACATTCACAGGACCCCATGTTATCAGAGTGCTTTGTTTCCAGAATCCTATCTTACCAGAGGCCTATGTTACCAGGGTCTGATAATCCCAGAATCCTCTTTTCCAAGATTCTGATATTCCCAGAACCCCATGTTCCCAGAGTGCTTTGTTTCCAGAATCCTATCTTACCAGAGGCCTATGTTACCAGGGTCTGATATTCCCAGAATCCCCTTTTCCAAGATTCTAATATTCCCAGAACCCCATGTTCCCAGAGTGCTTTGTTTCCAGAATCCTTTATTCCCAGAATCCTATCTTACCAGAGGCCAGAGTCTGATATTCCCAGAATCCTCTTTTCCAAAATTTTCATATTGCCAGGACCCCATGTTCCCAGAATCCTATATTTCCAGAATCTTATGTTACCAGGGTCTGATATACCCAGAATCCTCTGTTCCAAGATTGTGATATTCACCGACCCCATGTTCCCAGGCCCCTATATTCCCAGGCCCCTATATTCCCAGGCTCCTATTATCCCAGGCTCCTATATCCCCAGGCTCCTATATTCCCAGGCTCCTATGTTCTCAGGCTCATATGTTCTCAGGCTCATATGTTCCCACTTTTAAAAAAAATAAAAGCCACATTGACCCCTACACTTCCTGTAGTGTATTACAGTCTGATTTCTATGTTATATTCCTGCTGTTTTTCCAGGATAATTTCCCCACTTTGGAGACTCTGTTCTACCCACAGTGGATCTACTTCATCATCTTCATGCTGTCTGGAGTTCCTGCTCATTCCTGTAATAGCTTCATACAGACTGATAAAGGAGCGCTACTGTAAAAGTGAGGAACCAAACAGGCTGGAAATCAGCTCAGTTTCAGCTCAGATACGGAGAGTCGAGCTAAGAGAACCACAGATCACCACTGAGTAGAACACAGCAGCCTGCCCAGCTTCACTGTCTCTGCGGAGAGAAGACATATCAGGAAAGTTTTAGGACTTTTACACGGCGAACACATTCCATGACAGTTGGACCAACACATGCATTAAAAGTTAAGACCGCTATTGTTCTGTCCAGTCAAGTTAAGGTCCTAGTAATTGCAACCAGTAACCAGTTCTAGATATTGCTATTTTGCTATTTTTTGAAGCTTTTTTCTTAATGCTTAGTTAATCATTATCAAGTGTTAATGTTTACTGCTTAAACAGCCTTAATCTTTAACTGCTCTTCTACTGTTAAAACAAGCCTTTATAACGTAGCTGTAAACATGTGTGACTTGTTATCCTGAAACATAATACATTCCTGGTAAGGATTATGTTTTAACTGTGTGTTTCACTGAATAAAAATGATTAACATGCGTTAAGTATCACAAGTAACATTTATATAATTTATAACCTTCAAACTGTTGGGTAACGATTACATTGCTTTGTCAGTTCAGTTTTTTAATTATAATGTGTTGCCATTAAATCGAGTCTCTGATAAATAGAGCTCACATTCAGCGCAGCGACAAGCTGATTACTGCTCACCATCATCATCATCTTAGCCAGTCAGATTCGGTAAGCACCAATCATCAACACTGACCATCAGCACCGGTTCCCAGGGATGTGTGCTCAGTCCATTGCTGCACACACTCTACAGCACTGTTACCCCTCCTACCCATCAAATAGGATCATACATTTGCAGAAGACCTCGTGACAAACAACAATGGGTCTGCATATAGGAGGCCTGTCATCAGGAAACATCAGGAAAACTAAGGAGATGATTGTAGACTTTAGGTCAGCACAACCATCGCCCGCTCTACATCAAGGGTGAGGAAGTGGAACAGGTCACCAACTTCAAGGTCCTGGGCCTGTCAGAGGAACCATCCCCGGATACCAACACTGCCTCTGTAATCGGGAAAGCCCTAAAAAAAACCTAAAGAAGGAAAACCTGCCACAGAAGCTGCTGATAAATGTTCGTGGTACTATGGAGAGAGCACTGACAGTGTGGGTCAGTGTGGTTTTCCAGCTGCACAAAGGCAGTTCAGACAGCCATTCATCGGGAAATCAACACCATGGGAAAAATCACTGGAGTTATGTTGCCAGATATCAACACCATCTCCACCTCCTGCTGCCTGAAACAACCTCTCTGTGTCCTCAAAGACCACCACATCCCGTCCACCACTCTTTCAACCTCTTACTGTCTGGTAGAAGGTTCAGATCCTGCAGACCAAAGACCTCCAGACTGACTAACAGTTTCGTAGCTCAAGCAGTAAGACTCCTTAATAACTGCCCCACCCCCGACCTCGACTCCCTCACTAAACATCCCTCCGACATAGTTTGTTATTAACATAGGTCATTAACATTTTAACTTATTATTTATGACAGACATGTCTATTAATTAAGTAACGAAGTGGAGTTGAGGCGGACGCATGCGCGGAGACAAATGAGATTTACTATGGGCAAATCCAAAATCAGGGTCAAGACAGTCCAGGGTCATAGAGCCAATACGTAAAACAGGAGGGACAGACATGGCGCCAAAATGAAACAGGATCAAATAAACAATGGAAGCCGGAAGAAACACCAAACAAAACAATTCAAACAACACATCCAATACATACATCCAACAAAGACCAGCAAACACAAAGGGACAAACACAATGCTTAATTACAACAGGGTTAACAACTGTTCACAAGACACAGGTGGAAAACAGGTGGAACAAATCAGGGGCGGAGTCAAGAAAACAAGGGGGCCAGACTGGGAGGAAACCAAACAAAGAAGCACATGGACAGGTAAACAGACGCACATGCAAGACCAAAACACAAAGCACATGGAGGAGTGGGAGGAGCCAATTGTGACAAATTAGCTAATTATTGTTCTTAATTATGGAGACAACAAAGAGCTTTTGACGTTAATAACCTGATAAGGCTGTTTGAGAACAAAGTCTGAAGGTTACAAATCTGGAGGTTGTTAGATCTTGTGAAGTCTTGTGATGAAGCTGAGAGTTGTACCAAAAGCTGTTTTAAGGGAAGACATTTGTGTATAAAGGAAAAAGAAAAGAAATGGATATTTGAACTTTTTTAATGTTAAGGGCTAATTATTAGCTTTGAACCAGCGATCAATAGTAGATAATTCAGAGTTTATAGATGACATTCATTTATGAATTACTTTATCGGACGTTGACGTCATCTGTGAACAAGATAACAAATCCATTCTTTGCCGTCAATAAAGACAAATGACCTTAATTTAAAACAAGGGTCCCAATACTGACCCTTGAGGAACCCCACCATCTCCATTCACATTATATTTGATTAACCTAATAAACTGAAAAATGGACTAGTGATTTGTACAAATGTTTGTACACCCTATCAGTAAAGTCTCAGAGCTTAATGAACTTGTCAGGCCTTAACTGACTCATTAGGACAGGTTAGGTAGGGTCAAGCATTGTCATTATGAATGGTCAGCTGATAGATTCTTTAAATCTGATAACACTCAACAACCAAGGGCTGTTCAGTGCAGCTGGCTGAGGATCTGAATGAAGCTAACTGTGGCCAACCAAGCAGGAGAAGAGCATAAAAGATATCAAAGCTCTTCCAGCTCACAGTTTGCACTGTCATTAAGAAATGGCAGTTAAGGGGAACTGTGGAAATCAAGACAAGATCTAGAATATCAAGGAATTTTTGAGATCAAGCTGCTTGTATGCTGGAAAAGAAGGCAAAGCAAAACCCCCATCTGGCAGAAAAGGATCTGTAGCTGATACCAGAGTTGTGAAGCACTGGTTTACTGTGAACAAACATCTTCTGCATGGAACCTTACTTGTGATCACATCATAGTAGTCAATGTCTGAATTATGCAAGTCAACTTTTATATCAGCCAGAGGCACTTTAGAAGCAAGTGCGGTGGACTGATGGAGTAAAAACGGAGCCTTTTGCCCAGAATCACTGAATTATTGTTGGGAGTATAAAAGGAGGAGCATTTGATGAAAGGAACACTGTGCCACCTGTTAAGCATGGCTGAAGACCTGTTACGCTATTGTTGGCTTTGTGTGGATTCCACTGAATATCACCAAATCCTGGAGGTAAATCTGATACAATCCATCTGGGAATGGAAACTGATGTTGTTGAAGTTGTTTATTCTCGCTGTGTGGCTGCAGTTACTATAGAAAAGACTGAAAGCTGATGTCATCATAAGGTAAACCATTAGTACTGGATACTGAAGTTGTTGTGAAGTATTATTATTAGTCATAATATTATCAGTTAATGATTTTGCCCTTAATGTCATCCTAGTGGCCTGATGTGTAGCTGTCCAGCTATTACTGAGAAATGGCCCTCACTAGGACAACAAAGCTGGATTTGAGTCCAGTTGGTGAGATTTCAGTTAAACTAATGAACCATCTTTACAGTGTAATTGTCACTTGGACGGTGAGAAGCAGAAAATGCCGAACCAACTTCTAAAACTGAACTTTGGAGGTGTTTCTGCAGATTCTTTGAGAGACTGAAAGTGAGCCTCCTGAAAAGAATGGAAGCTGGAATAAAGCTTGAATGGACTCCACAAGCTTGTGCAAAAGCCTCTTGAACACAAGCTTCACATCTGTTCCAAAGACTAAAAAAAAAAAAAAAAAAATGATGTTTTCGTTAAAAGGCCTTAACACAGTCAATTCTACAAATCTGCTTCAACTTTAAGAGTGACCTAGAAACAGAGCAGAATCTTGAACACGTCATCGTCATTTTACTCATCATAACTTTTTCAGAATTATAAATTGTTTGTTTTCTGGTTTAGGTGGAAAATATCCAGGTTTTAAAGGTGCTCTCAGACTTTTGAACCCTACTGTGCACTGATGTATGTCATCCACTGAAGCTCACATTTAGATGACTCTCAGGCAGAGTTCAGCCGAGGCTACTCCTCAAACCTGTGTGCATATCGCTGTTGTCAAAACGATCTATCTCCAGACTGGTGAACTTCACAGGAGAAGGAAAAAACCTCCTTTACTTTCAATGTAAGTCAACCAGTAAGGAACGAGACTTTTTTCCAAATCATTCCGGGCTGATTCTCTGGGTCTATACATCATGAAATTTACAAACAATGTAAAGAGCAACTGGTATTTTAAAATTATGTCAAAAAAAAAAGAAAGACAGCAGCGACACACACACACACACACACACACACACACACACACACGTATACAAGCAAAACAGTGATTGAGTACAAATTATTCAGTTTTCCTACAAAAACCTACATTTATTTTTCCCAAAATAACAACTAAACATATAAGATTTTGAGTTCTGATGTAGTGTGTCTACCCTTTGCCTTTATATCTACATATCTAGTCCTTTTAAAATTAGGACAGAATTGTTATGAAGTCACTACACCTGCATCATTGCACTACTGGAAATAATCCAGGCGTGCAGTGCTATTACGCATTAACCGCAGTAAATCATGATGCATGTTTTGCTCTTGTTGACTCAACAGAATATCTTGCTCAGTCAGATCAATCAGGTGATAATGTGGTCCAGGTGCTGAAGGTCACTATTAATGAAGAGCCCAGAGCCCGAAGCCCCCACACAGTTACCGCACACGCTGTACAGGACACGCAGCGGCACGTCTCTCCAATCTCTGCACCATCTCGCAGCGACGACACGTCAGGATGAAGCTGAAGCTGAAACTGCCGAACCCCGGCCTGGAGGACCGCATCCACTCCCACGCTGAGCTGGAGAAGTTGGAGGAGGTCCAGGCTGGAGACCGCCTGCAGTGGGACAACAAAGCCCAGTACATGCTGACCTGCGTGGGCTTCTGCGTGGGACTGGGGAATGTTTGGAGGTTCCCCTACCTCTGTCAGAGCCACGGTGGAGGTAGGACAGCTAAACATCAGCACTTATCTCAAGATTACCTCTTTAAACCTTCTCTTTGCCTCACTGTTCACATTCTTATTACCGCATTACCCCTTGAACCATACATCTACCTAGGTTTTATCTTTGATATTACTATATTAGTCCTTTAAACCTCATGTCTACCAATATTTGAATCTTCATGTTATGATATTAACCCTTTAGATGTACTATTTCTTAATAATCCTATTAATAGCAGCAATATTAGTTCATTGGCTGAACATTTTCTTGTTAACTTAAGGGCATTTTCAGTTCTATTATAAATAACTTTGGAAGTGATTATGTAATATTTATAAGTATCTATATGCACATAAATAAAATGCCTGTTAAATTGACAAAAAAGGACAAAAAAAAACAAAACAAAAAAAACTACAAGAAAACCTGTAAAACCTACCAAAAGAGCCTCAGCTGCTCCAAAGTCACTGAGGACCACTCACTTCACCAGTCACAGGGTCAGCGGGGACAGTTCATCAGAAATATAGAGTCGCATTGCTTTGATCAAATTCTCTAAAGACGTGTGAACCCCTCCCACGCCTACCACCACATCCCTACTCATTCACGTGCGTCTCAAAGCACCTTCTCCCAGCGTTCAGTTTAATTGTACTGGTTTATTGTTCAGATGTGAACCCAGAGGAAGTAATGAATGCTGCTTTATGGGCCTGCGGGAGGCGTAGTTCTGACGACAGCTGGCTAAGCAATTTTTACGTGCAATAAATCCAAAAGTGCTAATAAAGCATTTCTGAGAGACGAGCAGCTGTGCTTCAAAGTGGCCGAGACATTTTAGTGCATGGGCAGCAACCTGACGAGTGAAATCATAGACGTTCAGTTGATCATGCAGGAAATGCCACACAGATTACACCAAAAAACGGCAAAAGAAAGGAGCACATAAAGCCAAGTCTAGGAAAACTGGGACAGTAGGAACAGAAAGCATACTGGTGTCTTGTGAAGCGAAATCCTAAATCTAGTCGTCATGTCTAACTTATGTGTAACTTATTGACTTGCTTGCTTTTCCGGTATAGTGAGACGATAAATGTACATATTAAAATGACTTAAACAAGGGACAACTTGTGTAGAAATGAGCTCAATAGCCTGATTATTTACGGCCAACTGGTATACATATCGACCAGATTTTAGATCGTTTGTTTGGAAAAAAGTAGCATTTTTTGTAGTGCAACGATTGTTAAATCTACTTCAACCTGCATCTGAACAAGAAATAGAATAAAGACGAGACATTCAGTGCTTCATCTTATTAACTTCACCTTTTTGGGAACTTGCGCTTATTCTGAAACGGACGCTAAAAGGTGGTAGTAAGACTAGAAACACTGTGAAGTGTTCCAGAAACTGTCATAAGCAGGTGATGCATTCATGCTTACTGACTTTTATCTACCATCCCAACATTTGGGATTTGGTTTTGTAGCTAAAAGGAGCATCCAGGAAAGGCAGAGTCCTTCAGGAGTGAGGGCGGGTCGAGGCTCAGAACTAGATGGCATCTTTCTGAGGGACGTCCTTGAGTGCTTCAGGAAGACAACGCCAAGCCACCTCCTGCATGTATTATGTGTGTGGCTCCATAGTAAAAGAGTGCTGGTGCTAAACTGGCCTGAGCCGAACTGTTAGGCAGGTGGATTGTTGGATGTGCCTTATGTCACTTTAGTGTTCATTTCAGGACCTTCTTATATTATTATTCTTTATTATTCTATTTTTCTACAATTAGTGTTTATTTTTATGACTATGTCTATTGAAATTCACATTTTTCCTGTTTACCATCCATTTAGTGTTATTGTTACACCACGGGGTCTGAGAGTAATGCAGTTTCAGTTCGCTGTATGTCCTGTACATGTTGTAGTATTTACAATAAAGCTGACTTGACTTGTTTATCAATTGGGAACAGGAACCTTACTGAATGTGATATAACACAGCAGTAAATGTGCTCCTGTCCAACTGTTTTGGAAAATGTTGCAGGCATCAAATTTATAATGAGTCAATGTATACAAAATTAATGAAGTTGAAACATTAAACATCTTGTCTTTGTGCCGTTTTCAATCGAAGGCAAAATGGATTTGTGGATCATCGCTGTCTCCCTTCACTTTATCATTTTACCTACTGTGCCAACTTCGTAGCTGAACTGATGTGACACTCAATCTCAAATGTTGAAAATCCTCAGTCAACTATTTAATTGTGTTTGCATTTTTTGAAAATGTCAAAGTCCCATAATATTCATTTTCTGGAGTTGACAGTGGAATGTGCTAAACCCTAGTACAGTCTCGAATTAGCAGTAATCTGAAAATTCCATCATAGTTCCTGACTCTTATCGTGCTATTCCTAGGAGCATTCATGATTCCGTTCCTGCTGCTGCTGGTTCTGGAAGGGATTCCTCTGCTGCACCTTGAGTTCGCAGTGGGACAGAGGCTGAGGAAGGGAAGCATCGGGGTCTGGAGGTCCATCAACCCCTACTTGACTGGAGTTGGTGAGACCAATTTAAACACATTTTAAAATCTTTTAAGATGCAGGAGAAATTGCTTTTTTTATTTTAATTGCTCTCTTCATAATGCTCATGCTACAGTGGGCATGATCTCTCGTGCTGATTAAAGGCAGATCACTTCAGTCTGAAGCAAAGATAATGAATAGCTGAAGCTGTCTTTGGTTATCAAGAGCAGGTTGCAGTTTTGTTCTTGTATGTCTTAAGGCTGTTACACACCAAGTGGCAGTATCTTGCATACTAAGTGCAATTTTGGAACTGCAAAAATGTAAAAATGTTGGATTTCAAAAGATACAAAAACTCACTGACCAATCACGACTGTCTCTGCTGTTGGCATGATGACAACTAAGATGACGAAGTAGCTGTGTTCCAGAACATTTACACAAATGCTGGAAGCATCATAATCTCCAAAAGGCAGCTCAGACTGAACGAAGTGATGAAGACCTTCATGCTATGTCCACTTTTCCCATATGGACAGTAGCCCAGGATCACTGTCAGCACTATTTGTGAGGATAAAGAAGATCTCATCGCACTTAAAGACATTCTGGCCATTTGAGCTTGATCTCATGTGGAGCTGCATCTCCGAACTCAGACTGAGTTACATAGATCCATGCTGTGAGTGGAAGTTTTGTCTCCTAAAATGAGGTTCCACATTCCTCTCTCAGTTTTCCAAGGGGCAATGCATCCTGCACACTGTCACAGTTTGCCCATTTGGTGAGAGGTAAAGATTAAGTGACCCTTATTAGTCCCACAATGGGGAACTTTCACCTCCACATTTAACCCATCTGTTGGGGGTTAGGTGTCTTGCTCAAGGACACCTCAGTCACGTGCTGTCGGCTCTGGTGATAGAACCGGTGACCTTCCGGTCACGAGGCTGATTCCCTAACCTCCAGCCCATGACTGCCTATAATGCCCAGGGAGCAATTGGGGGTTAGGTGCCTTGGTCAAGCATACTTCAGTCATGGACTGTCAGCTGAGGGGATCAAACTGGCAACCTTCCAGTCACAGAGCTGATTCCCTAACCTCTAGCCCACGACTGCCCCCCTTCTGGACCTTCTGTCCATCTTTTTTCAATGCGTGAACAATTTGGCAAATTTCCAAAAAAAAAAGTTTTGTCGAGTATGATGTTCAAAAACATTTTCACTTTGTGTTTGGTGTGTAACAGTTTTTACACTGTAAAAACAAAGGTATTTAAAAGTGCCCAGATTTCACAACAAAAATGAGAAATGTTTAGGAAGAAGTCTGAAAGTTGTAAGTGATATAATCTTTGAAAAATGTCCCTGAAAGATTTGTTTGCCCTGACGAAGCCCCGATAGATGAGCGGACAAAGTTCAGACATGATTGACTCGCTAAATCCAAACAGTTCAACAACTTGGATGAATGAAAATGTTCAAAAACTAAAGCAAAACTTCTCAAAATTCCATTGAGAAACAGGGAGAATAAATACAGATAGGCTAGTAAAAAACGTGTGTGCCTAGTTTACAATGTCAGCATCTGGCTGCACTATGTGCTCAAGTGTTAAAGTAAAGACCGCATTCTGGATTCTCAGGTATAGCATCCATGCTGTGCTCCTTCGTGGTGGGCATGTACTACAACACCATCATGGCCTGGGTCATGTGGTACTTCTTCAACTCCTTCCAAGACCCTCTGCCCTGGAGTCAATGTCCCATAAATGACAACAAGACAGGTAACAGAGCTCCTGCAATCCGTCACTTTAAAAAAAAAGTGGTCTAAGTTGAATTGCGCTATCAAAGCACTTCACAAACCACAGGCTGACTGTAAGAGATGAGCAGCTTGAGGATCTCCCCCTACAGGTTTTGTGTCAGAGTGTGCCCGCAGCTCTCCAGTGGACTACTTCTGGTACAGAGAGACTCTAAACATCTCAACAAAAATCGAGGACTCAGGCGGGCTGCAGTGGTGGATGGTGCTGTGTCTGATTGCAGCTTGGGTAGTTCTCTGGGTCTGCTGCATCCGAGGCATTGAAACCACAGGCAAGGTAAAACAATAAGCTCTCAAACACTCAAATCCTGCTCAGTACTAAAATGTACTGAATCTTGAAATCATCAGGAGTTCCTGCAACACTGCACCTGGCCAGATCAGGGGCCTGTCCAGCTTGCTATGAGCTCAATTTTATCTAACCCTGGATTTTCTGTCTCACAACGTTGAGTCACTTTTTAACAGGATACATTGCTATGGCAACTCATGCTGCATGTCTAATCTGCTCAAGGGCAGGTTAAGTTCAGGATTTTGGATTGTAAACAACTCTTAGACCAGAGAAAGCCTTCTGACCAATCATGGCCAACGGTCTGACCAATCAGACACATACTTCTAATCAATATGACACATACTTCTCATCAGTCAGGGACAGCCTTCTGACCAATCAGGGACAGCTTTCCAATCAATCAGGCACATACTTCTCATCAGTCACGGACAGCCTTCTGACCAATCAGGGACAGCCTTCTAATCAATCAGGGTCATACTTCTAATCAATCAGGGCATACTTCTGACCAATCAGGGACAGCCTTCTAATCAATCAGGGACATACTTCTCATCAGTCAGGGACAGCCTTCTGTCCACTCAGTGCCAACTCTCTGACAAACCAGGTACTTACCTCTAATCAAACAGGGACATACTTCTGATCAGTCAGGGACAGCCTTCTGATCAATCAGAGCCAACCGGCTGACAAATCAGGGAAATACGTTTGACCAATCAGGGACATACTTCTAATCAATCAGGGACAGCCATCTGACCAATCTGGGCCAAACCTCTGACCAATCTGGGACAGCCTTCTAATCAATCAGGGACAGCCTTCTGACCAATCAGGGCCAAACCTCTGACCAATCTGGAACAGCCTTCTAATCAATCAGGAACAGCCTTCTGACCAATCAGGGACAGCCTTCTGACCAATCAAGGACAGCCTTCTGATCAATCAGGGCCAGCCTTCTGATCAATCAGGAATAGCTTTCTGATGGATCAGGGCCAGCATTCTGATTGATCAGGGAGATCTTTCTGATGGATCAGGGGCAGCTTTCAGATTGATCAGGGACATCATTCTGATGGATTAGGGGCAGCTCTTGGATGGATCAGGGACAGCCTTCTGGTGGATAGGGGAAGCTTTCTGATTGATCAATGATAGTTTTCTGATGGATCAGGGGCAGGATTCTGATTGATTGGGGACATCTTCTGATTGATCAGGGACATCTTTCAGATTGATCAGGGGCAGCTTTCTGATGGATCAGGGGCAGCTCTTGGATGGATCAGGGACAGCCTTCTGGTGGATCAGGGGGAGCTTTCAGATTGATCAGGGGCAGCCTTCGGATTGATCAGGGACATCTTTCTGATGGATTAGGGGCAGCTCTTGGATGGATCAGGGACAGCCTTCTGGTGGATAGGGGAAGCTTTCTGATTGATCAATGATAGTTTTCTGATGGATCAGGGGCAGGATTCTGATTGATCGGGGACATCTTTCTGATTGATCAGGGACATCTTTCAGATTGATCAGGGGCAGCTTTTTGACTGATCAGGGGCAGCTTTCTGATGGATCAGGGGCAGCTCTTGGATGGATCAGGAACAGCCTTCTGGTGGATCCGGGAAGCTTTCTGATTGATCAATGATAGTTTTCTGATGGATCAGGGACAGCTTTCTGATGGATGAGGGGCAGTCTTCTGATTGATCAGGGACATCTTTCTGATTGATCAGGGGCAGCTTTCTGATGGATCAGGGGCAGTCTTCTGATTGATCAGGGACATCTTTCTGATTGATCAGGGGCAGCTTTCTGGTGGATCAGGTGCAGCTTTCTGAGTAATCAGGGCAGCCTTCTAATTGATCAGGGGCAGGATTCTGATTGATCAGGGACAGCCTTCTGATTGATCAGGCACAGCTTTCTGATGGATCAGGGGCAACTTTGAGTAATCAGGGCAGCCTTCTAATTGATCAGGCGCAGCTTTCTGACGGATCAGGGGCAGCCTTCTGATTGATCAGGGGCAGCTTTCTGATTGATCAGGGGCAGCTTTCTGATTGATCAGGGGCAGATTTTTAATGGATCGTGGGCAGCTTTCTGATGGATCAGGGGCAGGCATCTGACCGATCAGGGACAGCTTTCTGACGGATGGGGGAAGCCTTCTAATTGATCAGGGATAGCTTTCTGATGGATCAGGGGCAGGTACTAACTCCTGCCCAATCATTAACACCCAATCACTTACCTCCACAAATGTAAACCTCAGATAGAAAGTTCTTCTAGTCCCAGTTCTTGGAACATCAAGACAGTACTCACATTAATATTAACCTATTCACTAGGAAATTCTTACTATATTGGCAACTAATATTAGCAGATGTGAAAAGTTGGGTTCAATGTAAATCAAAATTCATTTTTATCTTGTTACAAGTCAGTTGCACACTGGAATATGCAGGTCTTTCTGACCATATCTTTTTCATTCCAGGCAGTTTACATAACATCAACTCTTCCCTATGTTGTTCTCACAATCTTCCTGATCAGAGGGCTGACTCTCAAAGGCTCTGTGAGCGGAATTGTTTACCTCTTCACTCCAGATGTAAGTTCACTTTTATTAAGCTGCATCCTACTAAAACACTTTGCACATATTATCTTTCTCTTGTCAAGGATAGTATTCTTGGAAGGTGATATACAGTTACTGGTTGTCTTTTAAGGTGGATGAACTGATGAACCCATCCACTTGGCTGGATGCAGGTGCCCAGGTGTTGTTCTCCTTCTCGTTAGCTTTTGGGGGCCTCATCTCCTTCTCCAGCTACAACCCAGTGCAGTGAGTGAACCAAAATCAACCTTTTTTAACAATACTACAGTGAATAGATGGCTGTCAACCAGAGAGTTTAAATTGCTGACTAATATTTGATATGTTCAAATATTTACTGCTTCACTAGCAATCACTGCGAAAAGGACGCAGTCATAATCTCAATCATAAATGGCCTGACGTCCATCTACTCAGCTACAGTCATCTACTCCATCATCGGCTTCCGAGCCACAGAGAAATACGATGACTGTTTGGCAAGGTCAGTTCTCAAACATTTACATGTACTTCAATACTTTACATAACTTTACATAACTTTACATACTTTAACTTGTCTCCAATTTCCACTCCTTACCCTGCTATTCCTCTCAAAAGGTTCTCTCATGGCCTTTTTGTCTTTGTTAACAGAAACATCATGTCCCTCTTGAATACATTTGACCTTCCAGAGGGAAACATCACTGAAAGTAACTATGATGAAGTCTTTAGGACTCTCAACAGTACCAATCCAGAAACCATTCAGCGGCTCAACCTGACAAGCTGTGACATGAAGACCTTCCTCAGTGAGGTACTGTCAGTATCTTAGACCAGAAATTGTTTCCTAAGCCATTTCCTGGGGACCCCTGAGTTGTCTAGCTTTTTGCTGTTTCTCATCTCCCAGCATACCTGTACAAGGTACTCAGTGTTGATGATCTCTTGGTTGAGATGTTTTAGAAGTTGGGACAGAGCAAAGATGTGGACCCTCAGAGGGTTGCCCAGGACTGAGTTTGGAAATGCTGATGTGCAAGACATTTTTCTAAACTCAAAACAAATATTCCTTTGCTTGTTTGAACTGCAGGGAGTGGAGGGTACTGGCCTGGCCTTCATTGTGTTCACAGAAGCCATCACCAAGATGCCCATCTCTCCTCTCTGGTCCGTGCTCTTCTTCATCATGCTCTTCTGTCTGGGACTGTCCACCATGTTTGGCAATATTGAAGGGTGTGTGGTGCCTCTACAGGACCTCAACATTCTGCCCAGGACTTGGCCCAAAGAAGTGTTCACAGGTATGTGCATGGCACTGGAAGTGTTCACAAGTCACTTCTTTGGACTCAGTTCTCAAGTCTCTGGGGTCAGAGTCAAGTCTCGAGTCTCTGAGATGTGAGTCAGAGTCTCAAGTGAGGTGTGCTAGTCCAAGTTGAGTCTCTGGGAAGTGTGAGTCGAACCTCGAGTCTCTAAAACATGAGTGCGAGTCAAGTCTGTGGGTGCAAGTATGAGTATCGAGTCTTTGGGTTGTGAATGTGAGTCAAGCCTCAAGTCTCTGAAGTGCGAGTCCATGTTTATTCTCCAGTGTCTGCTGTTTGAGTCAACCCCTTAAGTCTGTGAGTACAAGAGACTTGACTTGCACTTGCACCACAGAGACTCAAGACTCAACTAAGGTCTCTAGGGTGCGGGTGAAGGTTGAGTCTCAACTTTTAAGTAGAGAACTTTATCTCAGTCTGATAACCCTAAAGATACCCCTATTCAAATCTGTCAGGTTCAGCACCCGACACTTAAATTGACAAAACTTTGATTATATAATAACCTTCCGTTTAAGTTTTACTGAGCTTTAAAGCAATGTGATCTGTAGCTTCAGCTAGACTAAGTGACATCTTCAGCTAAATTAGTATACTACACTTGTAGCGTACTTGCAGTTAAAGCTATAGACTAACCAAAAGCTTCAAGCTGTTTTGCCTCTTTCCCTGAGGCTAAAACCCATATTCACTACATGTACAGTATCGTGTGAAAGTTTTAGGCATCTAAGCAAATTTTTAACCAATGTACCTTCAGCAGTGAGATTATCACAATATACATTAGAATAAAGTCGTATTCATAATTCAAATAAACATAAAAACCATAAAAATTTACAAGAATTTCTTGGATCCATATTTTTCCTGGACACCTTCACAGCCGCCACAGAGACTCGTTAATATCATCAATTACATCATGAGCTCAATTTACTGAGCACTGATTGGTCAAACCAGGAGCTGCTTTATAACTACATATAATACTGGACTTCCTCGAGGAGAGGCTTGGAAATGGGCCAGCATCCAGAAAATCACTATATATATCATTATTAATTAATATTCTATAATCTTTTTACTCAAGTGTTAACACTTTTCTCAGAAAATAAACACAAACTACACAAATAAATAGATTTTGAAAATGTGTCTTGGGTGCCTCAGACTTTCGCAGAGTACTGTAGTATTTTGTTCTGTCCATCAGACCTAAAGTTTTCCATAAGGAAAGCCTCTTTATGTGTAGCTGTATCAAACCTGATGTTGCCTTAGTCGGAGTAGAGTTAAAGTGGGAAAGTGAAGGTTTTATAGCCACATTAGTTGGCAGTCCTAGTTTAATCAGTTTTGTTTGAGCTTTTTTCTTTGGCTGAATGTTGAGATGAGTTATGAATCCGTTATGGGCGCAGTTTAACTCCCGAGTCGGTCAACAAGTGACTCCAGTGCATCTCGAGTCCGAGTCACTGACTCGAGTCGGCATTTCTGATCCACACATTTGCATTAAACAGAACTAAGAAAATCAACCCTGACTCCTGCAGACTAATGTGGACTGGTGGAATCTGACTTCCTCGCTTGACTAACCTGCTCTGTCTGTATTCGTAGGTCTGACCTGCCTGGGCTCCTGCCTCATAGCGCTTATATTCGTGCAGTGCTCTGGAAACTACTGGCTCGCTCTCTTTGATGGGTTCGCGGCTTCTATTCCACTGCTTGTAATAGCTTTCTGTGAGATAATCGCTGTGGTTTATGTCTATGGCATTGACAGGTAGGCATCCAGTCAACACCTCGTTTAGTGACTTTGAAATTATTATAATTAAACCTGAATGTGGTAAAAATTTATATGGTTGATGCAAGACTACGCAAAGTCTTGTTATTGCCTTGCCTGGATGGGAAGGACATTGCTGATGATACTATTAACCCCATGGTTTTTCACCTCGTAGGTTTAATGAGGACCTTAAGTTTATGGTCGGCCACAAGCCCAACATCTTCTGGCAGGCCACATGGAGAGTCCTGAGTCCTCTCATCCTGCTGGTCATCCTGGTGTTCTACTTCATCACCACTGTTAGCAAAAAGTTAACGTACATCGTCTGGGACCCTGAATCGGTGTGCCTTTTCCTATTATCTGAGTTTATAAACAAAAGCATGCTTAGCCTTGTTGCCTCTAAGGGTCGGCAAATCAGATGCTGGAATATAGTGAGCATGCAGGCGTGATGTCTATTTATTTAATTTTATTCATAATGCAGTTCATCCCTGATGACCACTTTCAGATCCCTCACAACCTGCAACGTCATGTATTCATAACAAGGGTTTTCAGGGGTGCCCAGTAGGCGTATCAGTGTTATATAATTACTGCCATTCAGATAGCAAATATCAGCAAATATCAAATAATATGTTAGATAAATATATAGTGTTAGATGCTAGTGGGTGGTTTGGCATGCCTCAAGAGCATCAAATTGTTTTTTAATTACATTATCATTTTTATTTGTTGAAGGTAAAGGGAGTGGCCATTAATTTTCTGGGGGCCCATAAGATCCTAGATACACTGCTGACAGCATTCATCCCAGTATGAATAGACCATAAAACAATTTGTAAACTTATTCCAATAACACTTTATTTGGAGAGTCCACTACCACTACCCTCCAGTTAAACAAATCTGTTTATGTCCAACGGAGAGATGTCATAAGACAAGCATGAGCATTGAAAACCATATTTATAAAGCAATACTTGAATATTTGTGAACACTTAATGGCATTAACTACGAAACCATGAGTCACATTATTTGGTAATGATGCTCCATGACAGTGTTACAAATAGGACAAATATCACGTTAATTTAAGAACTCTTATGTTGATGCATCATACTGGCATAAACAGTAATGCATCCCTACATTCCTATATGTGTAACCATGGGACTTTAAGCTCAAACCAAAACTTAAACCTAGAAGGTTCTTGTAGATAATCTATAGGGGGGCATCTGTAGATAATTGCTAGGAGGGCACCTGTAGATCATCTATGGGGGGCATCTGTAGAAAATCTATAGGGGAGCAACTCTAGATCATCTCTAGGGGGGCATCTGTAGATAATCTATAGGAGGCATCTGTATATAATCTATAGGGGCATCTGTAGATCATCTCTAGGGGAGCATCTGTATATAATCTATAGGGGGGCATCTGTAGATAATCTATAGGAGGCATCTGTATATAATCTATAGGGGGCATCTGTAGATCATCTCTAGGGGAGCATCTGTAGATCATCTCTAGGGGGGCATCTGTAGATAATCTATAGGAGGCATCTGTATATAATCTATAAGCGGGCATCTGTAGATCATCTCTAGGGGAGCATCTGTATATAATCTATTGGGGGGCATCTGTAGATAATCTATAGGGGAGCATCTGTAGATCATCTCTAGGGGGCATCTGTAAATAATCTATAGGGGAGCATTTGTAGATAATCCATGGGGGGCATCTGTAGATAATCTATAGGAGCATCTGTAGATCATCTACAGAAGAGCATCTGTAGATCATCTATAGGGGGCATCTGTAGATAATCTATGATGGGCCATCTGTAGATAATCTATAGGGGGGATCTGTAGGTAATCTATGGGGCATCTGTAAATAATCTATAGGAGCATCTTTAGGTCATCTATAGGAGAGAATCTGTAGGTCATCTATAGGGGGGCAACTGGAGATAATTTATAGAGGCATCTGTAGATCATCTATAGGGGGGCATCTGTAGATAATTTATAGGGGCATCTGTAGATTATCTATGGGGGAATCTGTAGATAATCTATAGGGGGCATCTGTAGATAATCTATAATCTGTTTTATAATACTAGTCTAGATCCTGAGAATATTACAGTCACTGCAGAGGCTGGAATCATTTACTTTACTTCAAGAAAATGAAATAGTTAAATCGTTTCTTCTGCAAAAACATCTACCTGTATTTTGGACCCGATTCCTACAGGTTTACTCAAGGAAATCTTACCAGAAATAACCAAGCCTATTCTGTCAATAATAAACCACCCTCTTAGTCTTGGATACATCCCAAAAACTCTTAAACCTGCAGTAATTAGACCTCTGATTAAGAAAGCTAACCTCGATCCCTGTGAACTATCAACCTTTAGACCCATCTCAAATCTCCCTTTTATATCTAAGATCCAGGAAAAAGCAGTAACAAAACTATTAAGCTCTTATCTGCATAGGAATCATCTACATGAAAAATTTCAGTCTGGTTTTAGGCCACATCACAGTACAGAAACAGCACTAGTAAAAATTATAAATGATCTTTTATTTTTCTCTGACAAAGGAAATGTGTCTTTGCTAGTCCTCCTTGACCTTAGTGCAGCATTTGACACAACAGACCACTCTATCTTACTAGATAGACTGGAAAACCTTGTAGGGGTAACAGGAACAGCTCTCTCCTGGTTCAGGTCCTACCTCACTAATCACTATCAGGTCGTTAATGTAAAGGGCGAATGATCTGTCCTTGTAAAACTAAAGCATGGTGTTCCACAAGGCTCTGTTTTAGGACCTATATTATTCACAATATATATGCTACCATTAGGCACCATTATCAGTAAATACAGTATAAATTTCCACTGCTATGCCAATGACACTCAATATATAAATCAATATATAAATATATTGTTATATAAATCAAGCAAACCGGATGACAAAATTAAACTTGGCAAGATTGAGGACTGTATAAAAGACATAAAAGATTGCATGTCAAGCAATTTTCTGCTACTTAACTCGGATAAAACAGAGGTCCTGCTTCTTGGTCCAAAAGCAGCTAGAAACAAACTGTCTAACTTAACACTTAACAATCTCTCAGCTGCATCGAGCTCATCTGTTAAAAGTCTTGGTGTCGTGATGGACGCTGATCTGTCCTTTGATGCACATATAACTAATATCACTAGAACAGCCTTCCTGCATCTCCACAATATCGCTAAATTAAGAAATGCATGATCTCTGCAGGACGCAGAAAAGCTAGTTCATGCTTTTATTACCTCAGGGCTGGATCACTGTAATGTCCTGCTGTCTGGACGTCCCAGCAAAAGCCTCAATAAGCTTCAGCTGGTCCAGAACGCTGCAGCCAGAGTCTCACAAGAACCAGAAAGTTCGACCATATCAGCCCAGTTTTATTAGCCCTGCACTGGTTACCAGTCAAATTTCACACTGATTATAAAATCCTATTACTGACCTATAAAGCTCTAAACGGACTCGCCCCTCAGTACCTGAGTGACCTTCTCTCTTACTATGAACCATCACGCCTACTTAGATCACAAGGTGCTGCTCACTACTGGTACCTAGAACTAGTAAAGCTCCATCAGAGGGGAGAGCTTCTCATACAAAGCCCCCCAGCTCTGGAATAACCTTCCTATTAATGTTCAGGACTCAGACTCAGCCTCAGTCTTTAAGTCTAGGCTAAAAACTTACTTGTATAGTGGAGCCTTTGCTGGAGTCTCTGCTGCTCTGTTATCCTGTGTTAATCTGTGGTCAGCCACTCTTTACAGAACTGACTCTGTGTTTTCTTCCTTTCTTTGCCGAGTTGATCAGCTGCCCATCCTGAGCGTCTGATGCTGTTGCCTCTTCTGCCCTGATCAGGTTTCACTGCTCGCCAAGCTTCTGGACCAGCTTGACCACCACTGAGCTTCTTGCTTTACAACGCTGTGCAGTCCTCACCCTCAGATGTTGCTGCTGCTGCATAATCAAATTAATCAAGTTAACCGCTGCTTTTCTTTTTCCCACTTTTTTACTGTAATACTTTATACTAATAATGCTTGCTATCCAGTGTTGACCAGAGGAGGACGGGTTCCCCTTCTGAGTCTTGGGTCCTCTCAAGGTTTCTTCCTCTTTAGGGAGTTTTTCCTGGCCACCGTCACCGCTGGCGACGCTCACGGGGGCTCGGATCCGGATTTTCTTTTCTTTTCTTTCTGTAATACTGATTGTTCTGTAAAGCTGCTTTGTGACAACATCTGTTGTAAAAGTGCCATATAAATAAATTTTGCTTGCTTGCTTGCTATAGGGGTATGTGTAGATCATCTATAGGGGAGCACCTGTAGATAAACTATAGGGGAGCATCTGTAAATAATCTATATGGGACATCTGTAGATCATCTATAGGGGGCTATCAACATGATCTTGGACCTGATTTGGTTCTAATAATCCTTTTCTGTTTCTCCAACTACAGCCTGTTTTCCCAACGCTAGCTCAGGTGACTTACCCTGACTGGATCAGTGGGATCATATTCATCCTGGCTGGAATTCCCTGCCTTGCTATTCCTGGAGTGGCCCTCTTTATGTTCATATCGAAGCGCTGCTGTAAGAAGGACAGACATTACATGGAAGAGAGTCTCAACACCATATCAGACAAAGTGCCCGTGAGTGTAGCAACATCAGATTAATGAGCATGTATATATCAAAACCTCGGACCTCCATTTTTATGGTTTTTCATTTCAAGCTCCTTTTACTTTGTGCATTGTGATAAAAAACTCGTGATGAACAGACCAATGGAAATGCTTTGAAAATTACTTCTGCTTCCATGAACTTCCATCACATTTCATTTGCAAATGCCAGACACGCCATTCTTGTGAAGCACTGTGTCTCTGAAAAGGTCCGAGGAACTGAGTTCATGTGAAATGTGACGTCTCGCCTGCAGTATAAGTTTCTAAATGTGCCTAAGCACTAAAACTGACCGCCGGTGCCAAAGCCTGGAGGAAAACCAGGGCATTTTATACACTTCATAAGCTGTAAAATTGTGTTTAAATGATGTAAAGAGAATTAGTTTGAAATGTTTTATCAAAAAAATCTAAGTCTGTATGTATTTTTATGTATTGATTATAATTTTGAGCGCAATTAAAGAAATTCTTGAAACTACTTATCAGTCTTTGATAGCTCTTTATATCCCATAAACAATTTGCAGATAGACATAGTACTAAGGTTGCGGTTCATCCAGCATCCCAACTGTAGCTAATCTAAAACAGTCATATGTGTTGAAACTGTGTAAAGTGTGATTAATTTTGGTTGGGTTTCATAAATGCAGCACTATTCCTTAATGTACCACATAAAGACAGATGCACCCACTTAAACGAAAGACATAAGCATATCTGAAAGTTTATATTCGGTCCTAATCTTGTTATCTTTTATTGTGGAGTAATGTTCTCTCCCAGAGATAAGATTTCTATCTTCCTGCCGAGACGGAATTGTGTTCCAACGCTGTACTGGCAGCAATCACCACCCAGAAGTTCAGCTGGCAATAAAAGTATTTTGAACTTTGCTAAATTAAGGATGGCACATGTTGCAATGCCTGTAACTCTTTAATGACCTTTGGACGCTGCACTACGTGTCTTGCATAGTGTTTATGAAGTACACACATAATGATTAATGTGTTCAACGTAAAAGTAAGAAATGTGCTTGAACAGTGGAGGTCATAAACCCTGTTCCTGGAGATCTACCTTCCTGAATAGACCTGACTGAAGACATCTGGTCTGGTCCAGATCATAAATTCCCTGGACTAGCTAGATTAGTGTTTAATTAGGGCTGGAGCTGAAGGAATAGTCATGTACATGCCTGTGGGTTGAGGTTTCAATTTATATTAACAGATATTTGTCAGTTTAAAGCAGTGGTCACCAACTCTCGTCCTGGAGATCGACTTTCCTGCAGGGTGTAGTTCCAACCTGCATCTGAAGTGCCGCTCCCACTTACCTTACACTGATGCGTCTGGTCCAGCCACAGGAAGGAAGATCTCCAGGACCAGAGCTGGTGACCACTCCCACTCACCTCAGGCATCTCCCAATTCTCATCTGTAGCCTCTTCTTCTTCTTCCTCACTGTGGTCACGCTGTACTTGACCAGTTCTTAATGAATTCATTCTCTAAGACATTTGCACAGCACTGTACCTGACCAGCTATCTTTCCCATCAACACCACAAAGACAGAACTGATGTCCAACTGACGTATCCGTAATACCTGCTCTCAGATCCTTCACAACCTGCAGCATCACAGATTCATTATTAATCAATTAGGGAGGCTAAATTTGCATAATAACAGACCGTTACTAGGTGAACTCTTTAGTCTTGAAGATCGCCTCATTTTCCTGTAACATCCTGTCCTGCCCTTCTCTGCCGTTGTTTACCTTCCCTTGTGAGTCTTGCCATGTGCTTTTGCTGTTGCTTTGGTCGTGTCTCTTCCTCTGTTCTGTCTCCTTGTCATCTGTCTCACCTGTATGTAGTCTGTAGCCCCGTCCCCTCATTAGCCCCAGGTACCCCTGGATGTTTGCTCAGTGTTTTGTTTCTCTGACCTTGTTTTGCTGGAACTGTATTACAGAAACTTCCTCTCTTTTAGTCTTAAGTCTTGAGAATTCTCACAAACTGGTATGATGAAAACAAATCTGGTCTTAATTTAGGAGTCTGATCCTACAGCCTCTTATCTCCAGTTAGGAAATCTTAATTACCTTTCACAAACATGTAAAAATGTGATCAATATATTCCTGTTACTCAGCAAGACAGACAGACTGGGTTTTAACAGAGCTGTAATACCGTGTTTTAACAGAGCTGTAATACCGTGTTTTAACAGAGCTGTAATACCGTGTTTTAACAGAGCTGTAATACAGTATTTTAACAGAGCTGTAATACTGTATTTTAACAGAGCTGTAATACTGTGTTTTAACAGAGCTGTAATATTGTATTTTAACAGAGCTGTAATACAGTATTTTAACAGAGCTGTAATACTGTATTTTAACAGAGCTGTAATACAGTATTTTAACAGAGCTGTAATACAGTATTTTAACAGAGCTGTAATGCCGTGTTTTAACAGAGCTGTAATACCGTATTTTAACAGAGCTGTAATACCGTGTTTTAACAGAGCTGTAATACCGTGTTTTAACAGAGCTGTAATATTGTATTTTAACAGAGCTGTAATGCTGTATTTTAACAGAGCTGTAATACAGTATTTTAACAGAGCTGTAATACAGTATTTTAACAGAGCTGTAATATTGTATTTTAACAGAGCTGTAATATAGTATTTTAACAGAGCTGTAATACTGTATTTTAACAGAGCTGTAATATTGTATTTTAACAGAGCTGTAATACAGTATTTTAACAGAGCTGTAATACTGTATTTTAACAGAGCTGTAATACTGTATTTTAACAGAGCTGTAATACTGTGTTTTAACAGAGCTGTAATACAGTATTTTAACAGAGCTGTAATACTGTGTTTTAACAGAGCTGTAATACTGTGTTTTAACAGAGCTGTAATATTGTATTTTAACAGAGCTGTAATACAGTATTTTAACAGAGCTGTAATACCGTATTTTAACAGAGCTGTAATATTGTATTTTAACAGAGCTGTAATGCTGTATTTTAACAGAGCTGTAATACTGTATTTTAACAGAGCTGTAATACTGTATTTTAACAGAGCTGTAATACCGTATTTTAACAGAGCTGTAATATTGTATTTTAACAGAGCTGTAATGCTGTATTTTAACAGAGCTGTAATACTGTATTTTAACAGAGCTGTAATACTGTATTTTAACAGAGCTGTAATACAGTATTTTAACAGAGCTGTAATACCGTGTTTTAACAGAGCTGTAATACAGTATTTTAACAGAGCTGTAATACTGTGTTTTAACAGAGCTGTAATACTGTGTTTTAACAGAGCTGTAATACCGTGTTTTAACAGAGCGGTAATACCGTGTTTTAACAGAGCTGTAATATTGTATTTTAACAGAGCTGTAATACCGTATTTTAACAGAGCTGTAATACCGTATTTTAACAGAGCTGTAATACTGTGTTTTAACAGAGCTGTAATACCGTGTTTTAACAGAGCTGTAATACCGTGTTTTAACAGAGCTGTAATATTGTATTTTAACAGAGCTGTAATACAGTATTTTAACAGAGCTGTAATACCGTGTTTTAACAGAGCTGTAATACAGTATTTTAACAGAGCTGTAATACTGTGTTTTAACAGAGCTGTAATATTGTATTTTAACAGAGCTGTAATACAGTATTTTAACAGAGCTGTAATACCATATTTTAACAGAGCTGTAATATTGTATTTTAACAGAGCTGTAATGCTGTATTTTAACAGAGCTGTAATACTGTATTTTAACAGAGCTGTAATACTGTATTTTAACAGAGCTGTAATACAGTATTTTAACAGAGCTGTAATGCTGTATTTTAACAGAGCTGTAATACTGTATTTTAACAGAGCTGTAATACAGTATTTTAACAGAGCTGTAATGCTGTGTTTTAACAGAGCTGTAATACCGTATTTTAACAGAGCTGTAATACAGTATTTTAACAGAGCTGTAATGCCGTGTTTTAACAGAGCTGTAATACCGTATTTTAACAGAGCTGTAATACCGTGTTTTAACAGAGCTGTAATACCGTGTTTTAACAG
>NC_051221.1:1432500-1462500 GCF_015220715.1 Pygocentrus nattereri | reverse complement strand
CCAACAAGAATCTCGTGATGAGAAATGGGAGATATTATTCTTCTTCTTTCGGCTGCTCTCTTTAGGGGTCGCCACAGCGGATCATCTGCCTCCATCTTGCCCTATCCACTGCCTCCTCTACTTTCACACCAACCATCTCCATGTCCACTTTCACTACATCCATAAACCTTCTCTGAGGTCTACCTCTTCTCCTTCTACCCGGCAGCTCCATCTCCAACATTCTTTGACCAATATAGCCACTATTCCTCCTCAACACATGTCCAAACCATCTCAACCTGGCCTCTCTGGCTTTATCTCCAAACTGCTCCACCTTCACTGTCCCTCTGATCTGCTCATTTCTAATCTTGTCCATCCTGGTCACTCCCAACGAAAATCTCAGCATCTTCATCTCCGCCACCTCCAGCTCAGCCTCCTGTCTTTTAGAGAGTCACAGTCTCCAAACCAAACATCATAGCAGGACACACTGCTGTCTTGTAAACCTTCCCTTTCACTCTTGCTGCTATCCTTCTGTCACACATCAGCCCTGACACCCGTCTCCACCCACTCCATCCTGCCTGCACCCTCTTCTTCACCTCTTTTCTACACTGTCCATTGCTCTGGATGGTTGACCCAAGATATTTGAAGTCATCCACCTTTACGACCTCTACTCCTTGCATCTTCACCTTTCCACCTGCCTCCCTCTCATTCACACACATGTATTCCATCTTATCTCTACTGACCTTCATTCCTCTCCTCTCCAGTGCAAACCTCCACCTCTCCAGATTCTCCTCAACCTGCTCTGTACTCTCACCACAGATTACAATGTCATCTGCAAACATCATGGTCCATGGAGCCTCCTGCCTGACCTCATCTGTCAACCTGTCCATCACCATTGCAAACAAGAAGGAGGTCAAAGCTGATCCCTGATGTAACCCCACCTTCACTTTGAAACCGTTTTTCACTCCAACTGCACACAGATATATTAGACACATTTGAGATGTTTTCGCCTGTTTTAACAGCATTTTCTACAGTGTTTTTCCTTTATCAGCTTGTATAAATGGGTAAATCCAGCTGTGATGTTTCTCTGCTCCTATTGCCATCGTCTAAAAGCAGTTTTCATCTTGATGTATTTAGTGAAAACAGGTTTCTTCAGGCTGGATTCAGAGTCAGAACAGGTGTGTTTATAGGCACCTGTAAAACTCATTCACCTGCCTGAGCAAACATTCACACAGCGCTGTCATTTACAGAGGAGTCATCAAGTAAATAACTCATTTAACACTCCAGCTCATCAACACCCTCCCTAAAACTCCGCCGTGTCTGTTTACTCTCCCCCTGCACTGGAAACAAGACAAGGTTCTTCAAGGGTTCTTTAGTAGAGACACTGGGCCTCATTCTCCAATACCTTCCTAAGTCCCTTCTTAAGTGTGTACTTCTGAAAGGTCCTGAGAAAAAGTCTCCACCAGACTCCTGACGTGATTCTGAAAGCGCCGAACTGTTCTCCTCTGTTCTCTCGAGTGTGTAGATTCTGTTCTTACCTCAGAACAAACCCCACGTAAGAGAACACTGGAGAGTCAGAGTCAGAACTGCGTAAGTGGGTTTAAGAAGAAATTTCTACTTAAGAACAGTTGGAGAACGAGGACCAGTTGGTTCTATAAAGAGTTATAAACACTCAAAGAACTATTTGCATGCTCAAATGGTTCTTTGCTTGGTGCAGGTTCTTCAGGTTGATGGAGAACGTGATGTTTATGGTTCTGAATACTTTTTGAAAATGGTTCTGTTTGGCACCAAAACATGTTCTTCTATTGTTATACGCTTGGCATCGTACACGGCAGCAGAAACTTTTGTGGTGCTGCACAGGCGTCACTTGGGCTGGGATTATTTTGGTTGTTCCCTCTTTTACGAGGATGGATCTGAACGTAAGTGGATGTAACAGCACTTATAAAAAGTCCACATAAAAACATAACGTGGATTATAAAAATATTACAGCCGTGACCGTTGGCCCTGCAGTGTCGTGTTTTTATTTTATAGGGTTTAACTTCTCTGGCGATTTGAGGCCGGGAGGTTATCCATTAAACGAGTGGTCACCACCAATCATCACCCCTGCCTGTAAACACACTCCTTACTGAAAACAACCACACCTTCACACTGGTATGTCCACTAAAGCCTATAAAAGGATGCACTGATTTGGGTGGGTCTGGCAGAGGAGCTGCAGCATCACAGAGGAAAAGCTCTCCTGAAGAAGATCTGGACTGTAGGTGACAATGGCCGAAAGAGAAGCAGGAGATACCGTGTCTGAAACCGAGGAACGCCCAAAATGGGATAATAAGATCCAGTACCTGCTGACCTGTATTGGATTTGCGGTGGGTTTGGGGAACATTTGGAGATTTCCCTACCTGTGCCAAATCTACGGAGGAGGTGAGGAACCTTCTGGAGGAGAAACCCCAAAACAGCTTTGGTCTTAAAAAGTGCTAAAAAGGGGCTCCTTAGAGTGACAGAACCACTACAGAACCTTTAAAATGATGAATCTTCAGAAAACTCCCAGAAAAATGGAAACCACTCAACTGGGAGGTTCTTCAGTGGTTCCTCTGTGGCATCAATCTACAGAAACCTTGATTTTTAGAAGCGCACTTGTGTAAATGTGCAGGGGTCATCAAAACTTTTGGAGATTCTTAGCTTTTTAGAGGTTTAAAGCAAATGAGCATGCTTTCTTTATGAATTAGCATATTTTTACAGTTGTTAATCTCCAGGAATGGACCAGTAGAATTACATTAGAATTGCAGTAATGTAAATTAAAGAACATTTTAATGTTCTCCAGTAAACTTACAATTACTAAAATCTCAGATTGATCTACACTCTCAGAAAAGATGGTTCTTTAAGGGTTCTTTAGTAAAGAAACCCGGCCTTATTGTCCATCATCTCCCTAAGTCTGTTCTTAAGTGTGTTCTTCCGAAAGGTTCTAAGAAAGGTTCTAAGAAGATGTGTAAATTCTGTTCTTACCTGAGAACAAACCCCACGTAAGAGAACTCTGGTGAGTCAGAGTCTTCGCCAGAACTGCGTAAGTGGGCTTAAGAAGAAATTTCTACTTAAGAACGGTTGGAGAACGAGGACCAATTGGTTCTATAAAGAGCTATAAACACTCAAAGAACAATTTGCATGCTTAAATGGCTTTTGCTTGGTGCAGGTTCTTCAGATTGATGGAGAACATGATGTACATGGTTCTAAAGAGAACTCTTTTATGAAAATAGTTCTTTTTGGCAAGAAAATGGGTCCTTCTATTGTTACAAGCTTGGCATTGTAAACAACAGCAGAACCTGTTCTGGTGCTCTACGGGCCTCACTGACCGATATCTTGTTTAGCAATAAAACATGTAACAAAAACGGAAACAGTGATCAGAAACTAAAGAACCAACGTCAGATAAGCGTGTCAGGCTGAGTGGAAAAGGTCAGAGATCAGACGTTTAAAGTGTGGAGTGACTCCAGCGGGAGGAGTTTCAGAGCTACTGCAGTGAATCCAGTTCAGTGTAGATAAACACAGATTCTCCCAGTCCAGTAAAACCTCTCAGAACCTGACAGATCCAATCACTAGAGTGGTTCTGATAAACCGTTAAACTGTAACCACAGTCTAATCACAATCTAATCAGTCGAGTCACAGTGTATTCAATCTAATCACAGTTTAATCACAGTCTAATCACAGTCCAATGACAATCTATTCTAATCACAATCTGGTCACAGTATAATCATAGTTCATTCACGATCCAATTAGTTTAATCAGAGTCAAGTCACTATCTAATCACAATTCAATCACAGTCCAATCACAATTTAATCACAGTCGATTTACAGTCTAGTCATAGTCTAGTTACAGTCAAATCACAATCTAGTCACAATCTACTCACAATTAAATCAGAGTCTAACCACAGTGTGTCTCAGTTAAATCACAACCCAATCACAATTTAAACACATTCAAGCCACAAACCTTTAAACCGTATCCGTTATCGACAGAGAGCAGAGATAAGACCGCTCACAACTGGAGAGGGTCCTATTAATAAAACACAGTAATGAGTTTAAACCAGTTTTGGACCAAAAGAAAGGAAAACAGAGCAGCTTTATTATGAACCCACCACTAAAATGTAACTGTACATCAATGTATGTAAATGTAAAAATGTAAACTGTCAGGTCATCACTAAATAAGCACATGATCTTAATGGCTCACCTGGTTAAATTAAAGGCTAAATGCACTATATTTCCAAGAGTATTCACTCCCCCATCCAGATCACTGAATTCAGGTGTTCCAGTCACTTCCACGGCCACAGGTGTATGAAGCCGAGCCCCTCGGCCTGCAGACTGCTTCTAAAGACATTAGTGAAAGAATGGGTCGCTCTCAGGAGCTCAGTGAATTCCAGCGTGGTGCCGTGATCGGACGCCACCTGTGCAGCAAGTCCAGTCGTGTAATTTCCTCACTACTAAATATTCCACAGTCCACTGTCAGTGGGATTATAACAAAGTGGAAGCGATTGGGAACGACAGCAACTCAGCAACGAAGTGGTCGTCCACGTAAAATGACAGAGCGGTCAGCGGATGCTGAGGGGCATAGAGCGCAGAGGTCACCGACTTTCTGCAGAGTCCATCACTACAGACCTCCAAACTTCATGTGGCCTTCAGATCAGCTCAAGAACAGCGTAGAGAGCTTCATGGAATGGGTTTCCATGGCCGAGCAGCTGCATCCAAGCCTTACATCACCAAGCACAATGCAAAGCGTGGAATGCAGTGGTGTAAAGCGCCGCCACTGGACTCTAGAGCAGTGGAGATGTGTTCTCTGGAGTGACCAATCACGCTTCTCCGTCTGGAAATCCGATGGACGAGTCTGGGTTTGGCTGTTGCCAGGAGACGGTACTTGTCTGACCGCATTGTGCCGAGTGTAAAGTTTGGTGGAGGGGGGATCATGGTGTGGGGTTGTTTTTCAGGAGTTGGGCTCGGCCCCTTAGTTCCAGTGAAAGGAACTCTTAAAGCTTCAGCACCAAGAGATTCTGGACAATTTCACGCTCCCAACTTTGTGGGAACAGTTTGGGGACGGTCCCTTCCTGCTCCAACATGACTGCCCACCAGTGCACAAAGCAGGTCCATAAAGACGTGGATGAGCCAGTTTGGTGTGGAAGAACTTGACTGGCCTGCACAGAGTCCTGACCTCAACCCCATAGAACCCCTTTGGGATGAATTAGAGTGGAGACTGTGAGCCAGGCCTTCTCGTCCAACATCAGTGTCTGACCTCACAAATGTGCTTCTGGAAGAAAGGCCAAAAATTCCCATAAACACTCCTAACCCTTGCGGAAAGCTTTCCCAGAAGAGCTGAAGCTGTTATAGCTGTTATTAATCTTAGTGTAAATTATCTAGACATTCTTCATACTTAGCGTATCATACCATCATGTTACCTTAAATAAATATCTAGTACTTTGGAGTCTGTACCACACACTTACTCATTGAATATCTAAAACTTGTTTTTCATTTCAGAGTAAGTTAGTTAGTTAGAGTATCTTGGTGCTTATGCCTGTTTTAAGAGAGTCAGTATCCTCAAGAACTGCACTAAAAAGGGTTCTTCAATTGATACAAGCTTGACATTGTAATAATAGCAGAACCCTTTTCGGTGCTCTATAGAAAAGATTTAGGTTGTTTAGTTTTAGGTTGTTCTAAGCATTATCAGTTATTTCTACCAAGGACTGTGATGATTTTAGACATTGGCAAAACACAGAACTACACAGCTGATGCAGTTTGATTAGACACTGTGATATAAAATGGATTAATAATCCAGTCAGTCAACAAATCTCTACGTTTACTGGGCAGATATGGCAGAGAGGTTCTGAGGGTTTAGTGTGAAACGGTTCAGACGTCTTTACAGTGGTGGTGATGGGAACCAGGCGTCGCCATGACTACAACACAGATATAGACACTTTATTTACCACCCAGAACCACCAGAGAACCTACACGAGTCTTCTGAGCTTATATGGAATGCTGATGATGGAAAACAGTGGAAAATCTGGAATAATGAGTTTTCTTTGGGGACTATTTTGCCGCACAGCGCCCTGCATGTCTGCATGAGGAGCTTTTAGAGGGGGACGTCTGGTTCCCATCACCACCACTGTGAGCAGCTCTGACTCGGTCAGTTTATCTAGAACACAACGTTTCACACTGAACGTTTTAAAGAATCAAGGGAGTTCTGCTTTAAAGAGGTAATAGAATGATCAGCAATCTTATATATTCTCAGCGTAAGAGTTTCTGTCTGTGTTCCAGGTGCGTTTCTGATCCCGTACCTGGTGGCGCTGGTGTTCGAGGGTCTGCCGCTGCTGTATCTGGAACTGGCCATCGGACAGAGCCTCCGAAAGGGCAGCATCGGGGTGTGGAACACCATCTCTCCTTACCTAGGGGGACTCGGTCAGTAAAAACAGTCTCATCACAGCTTAATCACAGTCCAATCACAGCTGAATCACAGTCCAATCACACCTTAATCACAATCACAGTTTAATCACAGTCCAATCACTGTTTATTCACATTCTATGCACACTTTAATCAAAGTCTTATGAGAGTTGTATCACAATTTAATCACAATCTAGTTCCAGTCTAGTCAAAGTTTAATCACAATCTAATCACAATCTATTTACAATCTAATCACAGACTAATCACAGTTAAACCGGAGTCTAGTCACAGTTTAATCACAGTTTAATTACAGGCTAATCACAGTTAAACCAGAGTCTAGTCACAGTTTAATCACAGTTTAATCACAGGCTAATCACAGTTAAACCAGAGTCTAGTCACGGTTTAATCACAGTTTGATCACAGGCTAATCACAGTTAAACCAGAATCTAGTCACAGTTTAATCACAGTTTAATCACAGGCTAATCACAGTTAAACCAGAGTCTAGTCACAGTTTAATCACAGTTTAATCACAGGCTAATCAGAGTTAAACCAGACCCTAGTCACGGTTTAATCACAGTTTGATCACAGGCTAATCACAGTTAAACCAGAGTCTAGTCACAGTTTAATCACAGTTAAACCAGAGTCTACTCACAGTTTAATCACAGTTAAACCAGAGTCTAGTCACGGTTTAATCACAGTTTGATCACAGGCTAATCACAGTTAAACCAGAGTCTAGTCACGATTTAATCACAGTTTAATCACAGGCTAATCACAGTTAAACCAGAGTCTAGTCACGGTTTAATCACAGATAGATCACAGGCTAATCACATTAAAACCAGAGTCTAGTCACAGTTTAATCACAGCTAAATCACAATCTAATCATAACGCGGAGCGAGGAGGTGGACCCACGTGCTGAGATAAGCGACTTTCATTGAGGGCAAATCCAGGGTCATGGTCACGACAGTCCAGGTTAATATAACCAACACGGAAAAATCACAGGACAGACACGAAACAATAAACACAGACTGAAGCTCAAGACAGAGGCCGGGATAACGAAACATCCAACAAACTCACATCAAACAAAGACCAGCCAAAACAAAGGGCAAACACAGGGCTCAGACACGACACCGGGAAGACGAGGGACAGGTGAAGACAATCAGGGGAGGAATCACAAAACAAGGGGGCGGGACGAGGGATACCAAAACAAAGAAGCATGTGGACTATCAAAAAGCACATGGGGGGGGCACTAATCACGGTTAAATCAGAGTCTAGTCATCATCTAATCACAATCAATTCACAATCTAATCACAGTCTCGTCATAAATCCATAGAATCTGATGAAGTGTCTCTCGTATCAGAGGAAGATCAAGCGTGGTCTGATTAAGGAGACTGACTGCAGAGATCAGGAGATCACTGACATCACCTGACCAATCACAGGCCAATTAAACAGGCCAGTCTTCATAAGACATGTCATCGGTATCATCTCAGAACATCTGACAGCACAAACCAAAAACACCCAGCTGGAGCTGCTGACGTCTTAAATCCAACAAATACATCTAATGTTTCTCAGATTCCTTAAAGACCATTCGAAAGTTGTAGAGCGTATTCTTTAGTAAAAGTATCTTTTAGAACTGGCAGGTTGTTTGACTTATTTCAATAAATAATACTTGAAACAAGAAAAATCATTCTCAAGACCAGTGAAGTTATAGACATAGATCAAAAGAAATAGATCAAAAGTAAAGCACCTCATACTCAGTAATGGACTGTGGTTTTACGGTGTTCTGTGTATTTACACTTAAAAAAATAACGTTATGCCAAGTAAAATTATCTTACAGTCAATAAATCTCATATTTCCCCTGTTGTGGTTTTTGCTTAAAGCTTAATTTAATTTATTTCCATCCATTTTTTACTTATTTTAAGTAATTTTTTTAAGTAAAATTCAGGAAAATTATCTGCCTGTAAAATCATTTTACTTAATAAAATTACTTAAAACAAGTGAACGTCACAAGAAATAAGCTAGATATCTCAAAATGAGAAATATTAGACATATCAACTGAATCTAAGAGTTGTCAAGATGCTGTTTTCTGCAGTGTAACTGTCCGCAGCTGTAACGCTGTACCTTTGTGTAACAGGGGTGGCTTCTATGGCCGTCTCCTTCCTGGTGGGTCTGTTCTACAACACCATCCTGGCCTGGGTTCTTTGGTACTTCTTCAACTCCTTCCAGGATCCACTGCCATGGAGCCAGTGTCCCCTCGACGAAAGCCAAACAGGTACACACACACAGTCATACCTACTTCAGACACAAAGAAAAACAGAAAGCAGTGATTCATTAATTCTGTAGAAAACTGAAAACTATATTTGATGTTTTACCTTTCTTTATTTCTTGGGTAAATATCCACTTTTTCTATATCTGGTGCCTGGAATACAATTTTAAAAAGATTGGACAGGAGCCTGTTTACAGTTTCGTCACCTTTCCTTATAACAGCTCTTCATAATCACTTGAAGACTGAAGACACAAACTGATCCCTTTTTTAACTTTACACTGGTAACAGTCTGGAGGGTCCTTTTCTTCTTTGGCCTGGAGAACACGATGTCCATTATTTCCATAAACAACCTAGAAGTTAGTCCCCCGTTGTGAATGAGGGTCACTTCATCTAATCTAAATCAATCCATTTCAGATGAGCTTGAGCCCAGAGAAGTTGGCAGCGTTTCTGGATGTTGTTGACGCATGACTTCCACTATGTAGAGTACAGTCTTAACCTTCGAGGACGCAGCGATGAAATGTTTATTTTCAAAGTATTTCCGAGCCCATGTAACGATCTCCATCACAGAAACGACATTCAAGTTTGTGGTTTTCACTGTTGTACTTTACACATAGACATTTCTCTGGATTCCCTGAATCCTTTGATGATATTACGAACTGTATTGGTTGAAACTCCTCCACACAAAATTCCTGCAGTCACTTGTTGAAGATCATTGTTTTTCAGCTGAAGTGTAAAGTGGCCTTTCATAGACGCTTCTACATCACCTCTTTTATGTTTTCTGAACATTTCACAGTGTCACTGGTCTTAAGCTGCTCCCGCCACTACTTTTTTGGAATGTGTTTTGGGCATTCATTTCAGAACGACATATCATTATGAGAACAAGGAATAAATAAGAATCTGTGTTGAATCCACAGGTTATGTGGAGGAATGTGTCCAGGGAACCCCAGTGAATTATTTCTGGTACAGGGAGACCCTCAACATCACCCCGAATATCGATAATAACGGCTCACTGCAGTGGTGGCTGGTGCTCTGCCTGGCCACGGCCTGGAGCATCGTCTACATCTGCTTCATCAGGGGCATAGAGACCATTGGGAAGGTCAGAATACAATAATACATAAATAAATAACTATATAAATCTGGAGCTTCATCCACACGGGCACCTTCGCAGCCATGGAGACCATTGGCAAGGTCAGAGTAGACAACCTTTCCCACATTGGGGCACTGGGGATTTGTACATCGGTCTATTGGCCAACATTAGGGTGAGGGCATTGGGCATTGGCCTAACATGGCCTAACTCCCAGTGCCCCTACCTGAGGTTGGGGGTTTGAGTGGGCATTCCAGTGTGCAGGCTGCCCACAAAAAAAATCACAGTGGGCTGTTTGGGTTCGTTTTGTGGGCTAGCCAATGCCCACACTGCCCATAGCTCACCTGCAAAGATCCAACGGTGGAAAGTAAATATTAAATAATGACAATAAAGACCATAAAAAAAATGAATCTCATCAAAGGTGTAGAGACTAATAATTAGAAAAAGTATACCATCAGATTTGTAATGAATATCAAAGTCTGATAGATTTGAGGTTCTTCAGTGTGGAGATATAGAGGAACTTATTTGCTCAAAAACATTTATTTTCAGTAAATATTGGTAGCCAAACACATCCTAAACCAAATAATAATATAATAAACCCTAAAGATATTATTATTGTGACTTTTCAAAGAAAATTTTGTCTAGTGCTCATTTTAAGGTAAAAAAATGAGGTTCCACCCATTTTATACCTCTATATCTTTGAAACTGAAGAAGATACAGTGGATCTTCTGGAGACACCTGGTGATTGAGGTTGATTGATCTGTTTGGGTGTACAGGCCGTGTACATAACAGCTACCTTTCCATACCTGGTGTTGACCATCTTCCTGGTGAGGGCACTTACACTTCCCGGAGCTACAGATGGACTGAGGTATCTGTTCACCCCAGATGTGAGTAACTATTATTATATACATGAACAAATACCCTACAAAGACTCCACATATGTATTCTTTCATAGCTACTGCTGTGAGATCGAGTTTTTATATCACAATACCTACATTTAGAGTCGGTTATTCATTCAGCCTAACGAGAAACTGTAGAACGGACTCGGTTTATATCACAATACCTACATTTAGAGTCGGTTATTCATTCAGCCTAACGAGAAACTGTAGAACGGACTCGGTTTATATCACAATACCTACATTTAGAGCCGGTTATTCATTCAGCCTAATGAGAAACTGTAGAACATACTCGGTTTATATCACAATACCTACATTTAGAGTCGGTTATTCATTCAGCCTAATGAGAAACTGTAGAACAGACTCGGTTTATATCACAATACCTACATATAGAGTCGGTTATTCATTCAGCCTAATGAGAAACTGTAGAACGGACTCGGTTTATATCACAATACCTACATTTAGAGTCGGTTATTCATTCAGTATAATGAGAAACTGTAGAACAGACTCGGTTTATATCACAATACCTACATTTAGAGTCGGTTATTCATTCAGTCTAATGAGAAACTGTAGAACGGACTCGGTTTATATCACAATACCTACACTTAGAGCCGGTTATTCATTCAGCCTAATGAGAAACTGTAGAACAGACTCGGTTTATATCACAATACCTACATTTAGAGTCGGTTATTCATTCAGCCTAATGAGAAACTGTAGCACATACTCGGTTTATATCACAATACCTACATTTAGAGTCGGTTATTCATTCAGCCTAACGAGAAACTGTAGAACGGACTCGGTTTATATCACAATACCAACATTTAGAGTCGGTTATTCATTCAGCCTAACGAGAAACTGTAGAACGGACTCGGTTTATATCACAATACCTACATTTAGAGTCGGTTATTCATTCAGCCTAACGAGAAACTGTAGAACGGACTCGGTTTATATCACAATACCTACATTTAGAGTCGGTTATTCATTCAGCCTAACTAGAAACTGTAGAAGGGACTCGGTTCATATCACAATACCTACATTTAGAGCCGGTTATTCATTCAGTCTAATAAGAAACTGTAGAACAGACTCGGTTTATATCACAATACCTACATTTAGAGACAGTTATTCATTCAGTATAATGAGAAACTGTAGAACGGACTCGGTTTATATCACAATACCTACATTTAGAGCCGGTTATTCATTCAGTCTAATGAGAAACTGTACAACGGACTCGGTTTATATCACAATACCTACATTTAGAGACTGTTATTCATTCAGTCTAATGAGAAACTGTACAACGGACTCGGTTTATATCACAATACCTACATTTAGAGCCGGTTATTCATTCAGTCTAATGAGAAACTGTAGAACGGACTCGGTTTATATCACAATACCTACATTTAGAGTCGGTTATTCATTCAGCCTAACGAGAAACTGTAGAACGGACTCGGTTTATATCACAATACCTACATTTAGAGCCGGTTATTCATTCAGCCTAACGAGAAACTGTAGAACGGACTCGGTTTATATCACAATACCTACATTTAGAGCCGGTTATTCATTCAGCCTAACGAGAAACTGTAGAACGGATTCGGTTTATATCACAATACCTACATTTAGAGCCGGTTATTCATTCAGCCTAACGAGAAACTGTAGAACGGACTCGGTTTATATCACAATACCTACATTTAGAGCCGGTTATTCATTCAGCCTAACGAGAAACTGTAGAACGGACTCGGTTTATATCACAATACCTACATTTAGAGCCGGTTATTCATTCAGCCTAACGAGAAACTGTAGAACGGACTCGGTTTATATCACAATACCTACATTTAGAGTCGGTTATTCATTCAGTCTAACGAGAAACTGTAGAACGGACTCGGTTTATATCACAATACCTACATTTGGAGTCGGTTATTCATTCAGTCTAACGAGAAACTGTAGAACGGACTCGGTTTATATCACAATACCTACATTTAGAGTCGGTTATTCATTCAGCCTAACGAGAAACTGTAGAACGGATTCGGTTTATATCACAATACCTACATTTAGAGTCGGTTATTCATTCAGCCTAACGAGAAACTGTAGAACGGACTCGGTTTATATCACAATACCTACATTTAGAGTCGGTTATTCATTCAGCCTAACGAGAAACTGTAGAACGGATTCGGTTTATATCACAATACCTACATTTAGAGTCGGTTATTCATTCAGCCTAACGAGAAACTGTAGAACGGACTCGGTTTATATCACAATACCTACATTTAGAGTCGGTTATTCATTCAGCCTAATGAGAAACTGTAGAACGGACTCGGTTTATATCACAATACCTACATTTAGAGACTGTTATTCATTCAGTCTAATGAGAAACTGTAGAACGGACTCGGTTTATATCACAATACCTACATTTAGAGCCATTAACTTTGTTTATATGTTTTACAATATCTCATGGTTGGCAGGTGTTGAGATAAGATGTGTGTTATTTCCTGTGTGTGTGTGTGTGTGTGTGTGTGTAGTGGCAGATCCTGTTAAATCCTCAGGTGTGGCTGGACGCTGCCACTCAGATCTTCTTCTCTCTGTCTCTGGCTTTTGGAGGTTTGATTGCATTCTCCAGCTACAACCCCAAAAAGTGAGAGTCTGTATTCAAATCGAAAAAATCCATCTGAATGGGAAACGAAAAAAGGAATTAGCTACTGCTAGCAGTTAGCTTTCCTAATATGAACTAAATTGACGAACTGCTTTGAGGTTTACACTTAATAATCTGATAACTGCAGAAAATCAGATTGTGTCAGTAACTGGTTCAGTGTGTTTACACTTAATAATCTGATAACTGCAGAAAATCAGATTGTGTCAGTAACTGGTTCAGTGTGTTTAGACTTAATAATCTGATAACTGCAGAAAATCAGATTGTGTCAGTAACTGGTTCAGTGTGTTTACACTTAATAATCTGATAATTGCAGAAAATCAGACTGTGTCAGTAACTGGTTCAGTGTGTTTACACTTAATAATCTGATAACTGCAGTAAATCAGACTGTGTCATTAACTGGTTCAGCGTGTTTACACTTAATAATCTGATAACTGCAGAAAATCAGACTGTGTCAGTAACTGGTTCAGTGTGTTTAGACTTAATAATCTGATAACTGCAGAAAATCAGATTGGGTCAGTAACTGGTTCAGTGTGTTTACACTTAATAATCTGATAACTGCAGAAAATCAGACTGTGTCAGTAACTGGTTCAGTGTGTTTACACTTAATAATCTGATAACTGCAGAAAATCAGACTGTGTCAGTAACTGGTTCAGTGTGTTTACACTTAATAATCTGATAACTGCAGAAAATCAGATTGGGTCAGTAACTGGTTCAGTGTGTTTACACTTAATAATCTGATAACTGCAGAAAATCAGACTGTGTCAGTAACTGGTTCAGTGTGTTTACACTTAATAATCTGATAACTGCAGAAAATCAGACTGTGTCAGTAACTGGTTCAGTGTGTTTACACTTAATAATCTGATAACTGCAGTAAATCAGATTGTGTCAGTAACTGGTTCGGTGTGTTTACACTTAATAATCTGATAACTGCAGAAAATCAGACTGTGTCAGTAACTGGTTCAGTGTGTTTACACTTAATAATCTGATAACTGCAGTAAATCAGATTGGGTCAGTAACTGGTTCAGTGTGTTTACACTTAATAATCTGATAACTGCAGAAAATCAGACTGTGTCAGTAACTGGTTCAGTGTGTTTACACTTAATAATCTGATAACTGCAGTAAATCAGATTGGGTCAGTAACTGGTTCGGTGTGTTTACACTTAAACTGGTAACTGCAGAAAATCAGACTGTGTCAGTAACTGGTTCAGTGTGTTTACACTTAATAATCTGATAACTGCAGTAAATCAGACTGTGTCAGTAACTGGTTCGGTGTGTTTACACTTAAACTGGTAACTGCAGAAAATCAGACTGTGTCAGTAACTGGTTCAGCGTGTTTATACTTAATAATCTGGTAACTGCAGAAAATCAGACTGTGTCAGTAACTGGTTCAGCGTGTTTATACTTAATAATCTGGTAACTGCATGGGTGTATGCAGGTCTCAAAAAGATGGAGCCGTGTGATAATAATGTCGGTTTAAAACTGTTCTTGATGTTTGTGTAGTGTCTAATGTATTTCTCCCACTGGTAGCACATTTTATGTGTTGTTGGAATTTGGGGAGAACTGTCTTTAAATGACCAAAACACAGCAGTCAGCGATTAACTTGTTGGCAGAAATCAAACCAAAAACAAACCACGGAGCCCCCGGTGTCCTGGCTATCTCCTCCGGTATACCGTGTGGGTGCAGAAATTCACTGGTAACGGCCCGGTTATGCAGTAATCCGATACCTCAGAAGATCCTGCCGGCTGTAGGTAGGGTTTGCGGTAAAAATGTGACGTTTACGAACAAACACATACATAAAGACACAAAAGAAAAGCACCGTAACAGAGAGCTCCGAGCCGCTGCGTCTGTGTGCGCCGTGGTGCAGCTGATAACAGCAAAGAGTTGCTATTTTACTATTCATTACTGTTAATGTCATTCCTGCTGGTGTGGGTTTCCTCCCTTTCAATGCAGCTCCCCAAAGCAACTGTGCTAATAGCTCCCCCTTGTGGAGAATCTGCTAAAGCTGGCTTTGTAATGAACTAATCACTGAGGAAAAGGTAATCGTGTTGTTTACTGAGAGTTCTCGTGTGTTTGTTAGGAATAACTGTGAGAGGGACACGATGTTGGTGGGCTGCATTAACAGCGCCACCTCCCTCTACGCCTCCATATCCATATTCGCCATCCTGGGCTTCAAAGCCACCACCAACAACATCAACTGCTTCAACAGGTACAGTCCACTTTCAGCACATACTCTGTGATACTGTAACAGTAGTTGACAATTGTGTGCAAATTTTGTGCACTCTTGATCAAATTCCATTTTTTTGTTGTTTTTCTGAGTGCAAATAAGTTACATTTTATTTTTTGTGTTCAATTTTTACCAAACTCTTAAAATAAATGTCACATGTAAGTGTGTCTCTGTAGAGGATGTTTTAACTTATTTTTACTTAGAAAATCAACAAAATGTTTTGATCTTGAGGTTTATGTCTTAGTGCTTGAAAGTTGTTTCTAAATAATGAAATTGATGCAAATGTACATAATTACCTTAATTATAATATTATTAACTAAAAATAATTTAGATTTAACCCCCCAACATGTGCCGATCACTTTTATATTATCTATAAATACGGACAAAATCCTAAAAAAAAAAACTTGAAGACATTTATGAACAAATTTTATATCAGTTTCTGAGATTAATATTAACAGTGAAGTTGATGCCTATCCATGATTTATTTCAAAACAAACATGCTAATGTACAAACCTCAATTTTGTAACTTTAATACCTTTGGTACTCACGAGTCCCCGGCTGGTGACCAGGCAGTTGGAGTTTGTCCCGGTGGACGAGAGGGTTGCCTCAATGCGAATTAAAATCACAGAGAGGAAAGCTTTGACTGTTGTCTGTGCTTATGCACCAAACAACAGGTCAGAGTATTCGGCCTTCCTGGAGCAAGTGGGCGGGGTTCTGGAGAGGGTCCCGCCTACAGACTCCATAGTCTTACTGGGAGACTTTAATGCTCATGTTCGCAATGACTGGGAGACCTGTAGAGGCGTGATTGGGAAGAACGGCCGGCCCGATCTAAACCCGAATGGTGAATTGTTATTGGACTTCCGTGCCAGGCATGGATTCTCCATAACAAACACCAAGTTCAAACACAAGGATGTTCATAAGTGTACATGGTACCAGAGCTCCTTGGGTCAAAGGTCAATGATCAACTTTATTGTTGTTTCATCTGACTTGGGACCATATGTTCTGGACACTCGGGTGAAGAGAGGTGCTGAGCTGTCAACTGATCACCATCTGGTGGTGAGTTGGATCAGATGGCAAGGAAGACGGTCAGACCCGGTAGGCCCAAGCGAATAGTGAGGGTGTGCTGGGAACGACTGTTCGGAATGATTTCAACTCCCACCTCTGGAAGAACTTTTCTCATGGGGAGGTAGGGGACATGGAATCTAAATGGACCCTGTTCAAAACCTCCATTGTGGAAGCTGCCAGGTGTAGCTGTGGGTGCCTGTCGGAGTGGTAACCCAAGAACCCCCTGGTGGACACCAGTGGTGAGGGAGGCCATCAAGCTGAAGAAAGAGGCCTTTTTAGGGACTGGATGGCCTGAAAGACTCCCAACCCAGAGGTACCGACAGGCAAAAAAAGGCTGCAGTGGCAATGGTGGCGGAAGCAAAATCCAACCTCCTTGGTCAGTGTCAAGGAGGTTATGGACTGTCCAATGATTCAGAAGCGGCCAGGGTGGCTTTGCTCCTGAGTGTGAAGCAGTTGGTACGTGGATCAACACCTCCAGGTCTGAGTGTATGGTCCTAGCCTGGAAAAGGATGGCATACTCACTCCAGGTAAGGGGGAAGGTACTTGCCCAAGGGATCATGAAATCGTCCGTAGACTGGGACAGGTGGCAACAGTAATGCAGTCACTGTACCACTGGACCTGAGCCATAAGGGAAACCTCTGTTTACCAGTCGGTCCTCACCTGTGGTCGTGAGCAGTGGGTAATTATCAAAATAATGAGATTACGAATACAAGCAGCGGAAATGAGCTTGCTTCAACAGGGTGGTCGCCTACACTCTAAAGACTGGGACAAGACCCTAGTGTAGTCCTATCTTTCAGTTGGCCCAGGAGTGGCTTGGAGTTCCCCGGAAGGTGCTGGTGGAGGTTGGGGGTTACATGGTCATCTGGGATTCTCTGCACTCCCAACTGCTACTTGAGAGTTGCAACATGTTTTAAAAAATTTTGACTAAATATTTTGGTTGTGTACTATTTTCAGTGGAATTCTGTTCAAACACAATTCGCTAAGCACTGTGTTTTTTCAGCATTTCACTCAGTGTCCAAACGTTTTTGGTACTGAGGATTGTAAACATGTCTAAAATATATATTTTAATGCCTCCCCAACTAAAAGTTTTAATCAGCCAGTGCACGTTAAACACAGCAGAGTGAAACACAACCTCACTCCCTAAAGTTCATCAACCACCTCACCTGAATGTCTTAACCCACAGCAACATCCTCAAACTGACGAACGAGTTCGACATCGCTGACCAGAACATAACCATGCATAACTACGATATGTGGCTGGAGAACTTAAACGCCTCATATCAAGAGAGAGTGGCTAATCTAACGCTCAGACACTGCAGCCTGGACAGGTTCCTGGACCAGGTAACTCCACTCCAGTTAGTCATAATTCATTTTATCTTTGCAGTCAGTTTGACCCTATTTGATGTTTAACATCTCTAAATAAATGACTCACGTCATGTTTTTACTTCATTTTTAATGGCTTTTCTTAATTTAATGAGTAGATATAAAATTTTGTACATTTTGTACTAATCTCTGGTTGGTTTGACCACCAAGACTGTTTTAGTTGTATAAAAATCATCATTCATTCAAAATCATTCAAAATCATTCATAGCCTCAGTGTAAAAGTAAAGAAGCGAACTTCAGAAAGTAACCGGTCAGTAAAACCTGTCCTCCAGAGCGCGTCAGGGACGGGTCTGGCCTTCATCGTCTTCACGGAGGCCGTGATTGAGATGCCGGGCTCTCAGGTGTGGGCAGTGCTGTTCTTCCTCATGCTCTTCAGTCTGGGCCTGTCCTCCATGTTTGGTAATCTGGAGGGGGTCCTGACTCCGTTGCTGGACCTCAACATGGTGCCCAAGTGGATGCCCAAAGAGCTCTTCACCGGTATGAATTAGTGCTCTGAACACGTTTGCTCTAACATGCCTGACAAGCCTATCCAAGGCCTTTATAGATACTGAATAATAATTCCTAGCAGATCCTGAATAATTCCTAGCAGATGCTGAATAATTCCTAGCAGATACTGAATAAAAGCAGATACTGAATAATTCCTAGGAGATCCTGAATAATTCCTAGCAGATACTGAATAATAGCAGATCCTGAATAATTCCTAGCAGATACTGAATAATTCCTAGCAGATGCTGAATAATTCCTAGCAGATGCTGAATAATTGATAGTCACAGTAAACATTAATAAAATGGTCCGTGAATAGTAAAAAGCTGGTTACTGGTGATGATCCGGTGTCTGTGTTTGTGCAGCTGTAATCTGTGTGATCTCCTTCCTGGTGGCTCTGATCTTCACGATGGGATCAGGGAATTACTGGTTGGATGTCTTTAACAGCTACGTGGGCTCAGTCCCCCTCCTCATCATCGCCTTCTTCGAGATCACTGCTGTAATCCTGTTCTACGGCATGAAACGGTAAACACGCTCTTACTCACTCACACACTCTTACTCACTCTTACACACATTTGCACACACTCTTACTCACTCTTACACATTATTGCACACACTCTTACTCTTACAAACTATTGTACATGCTCTTACTCACTCTTACACACTATTGCACACTCTTACACACATTTGCACACACTCTTACTCTTACACACTATTGCACACACTCTTACACATTATTGCACACACTCTTACTCTTACAAACTATTGTACATGCTCTTACTCACTATTGCACACTCTTACACACATTTGCACACACTCTTACTCTTACAAACTATTGCACACACTCTTACTCACTCTTACACACTATTGCACACACTCTTACTCTTACAAACTATTGTACATGCTCTTACTCACTCTTACACACTATTGCACACTCTTACACACATTTGCACACACTCTTACTCTTACACACTATTGCACACACTCTTACTCTTACACACTATTGCACACACTCTTACTCACTCTTACACACTATTGCACACACTCTTACTCTTACAAACTATTGTACATGCTCTTACTCACTCTTACACACTATTGCACACTCTTACACACATTTGCACACACTCTTACTCTTACACACTATTGTACATGCTCTTACTCACTCTTACACACTATTGCACACTCTTACTCACTCTTACACACTATTGCACACACTCTTACACACATTTGCACACACTCTTACTCTTACACACTATTGTACATGCTCTTACACACCATTGTACATGCTCTTACACACTATTGTACATGCTCTTACTCACTCTTACACAATATTGCACGCTCTTACCCACTATTTCTCATACACTCTTACTCACTCATATACACTATTTTACACACTCGTGCTCTTACACACTATTGTACACTCTTACTCACACACACTATTTTACACACTCATACTCTTACACACTATTGTACACTCTTACTCACTCATACACTCTTACTCACACACGTTATTTTACACACTCGTACTCTTACACACTATTGTACACACTCACTCATTTTTATACTATTGTACACACTCACTCACACTCTTACACACTATTTAGACACACTCACTCTTATGCACTATTGTACACACTCTTACTCACTCATACACTTACACACTATGTTTCACACTTTTACTCACTTATACACTCATACATTCTTACACTCTTACAGTTTCACACTTTTACTCACTTTTGTAGACTTGTACACACTCATACATTCTTACTATTACCCACACTCTTACTCTCTTATATACACTCACACTCTTATTCATTCTTACACACTCAACCACTCTTTTACACACTTGTACTCACTCTTATACATGCAAACACACTCCCATATACTCTTACTCACTCACTCTTACACACTCAAAAACATTCCTATACATTCTTACTCACTCACTCTTACACACCCAAACTCATGTACTCTTACTCAAACCTCTTAAACACTCAAACACACTGTTATACTCTTAAATACTCAAACACTCTTATATACTCCTAAAAAAATCAAACATTCTTACTCATACATACTCTTACACTCTTAGACAATCTTACTCTTATAAATTCATCCACTCAAACACACTATTATACACTCTTACAAACATACTCATATTCTCCTATTCACTCCTATACATTCAAATACACTCTTCACAATCACACTCTTAAACACTCAAATACACTCTTATACACTCCTAAATACTCAAACACTCTTACTCATACACACTCTTACTGTTAAAACTCTGATACACTCAAAAAACGCATACACTCTTACACACTCACTCATTCGTCCACAAACACTGACACTCTTATATTCCCCAAATACTCAAACACTCTTACACATGTAAACACACTTATATTCTCTAACACACTCAACAACAGGAGCAGTTGGGGGTTTGGTGTCTTGCTCAAGGACACCTCAGTCATGTGCTGTCGGGTCTGGGGATCAAACCGGCGACCTTCCGGTCACGACGCTGGTTCCCTGACATCCAGCCCACGACTGCCCCACCCGTAAACAGTCTTACTCTTATACACTCTTACACACTCAACCACACTCTTATACACTCTTAAATACTCAAACACTCTTACACACTCATACATACTGTTATACTCTTATACTCTCAGAAAACTCACACTTTAACACACTCTTGCACACTCTTGCACACTCTTGCTGAATAACAGACTGTGATTGTTTGCACACTACGCTGTTCTCCTGCTCTCCACCTGACTGCCCTCATGAAGGCCTTCACGCCTTCCCGTGGAACTGAGGCACAGCGTTGGAGCACAGAGAACGTGAAGAACGCTGGGTTTCCCAGAATAACGGTGGGTTGTTGTGCTGCAGATTCAGTGATGATATCGAGTACATGACGGGTCGGAGGCCAAACTGGTTCTGGAAGATCTGCTGGATGGGGATCAGCCCCATCATGCTGCTGGTCGTGCTGGTGGCCTACATCGTCATTCAGGGGCAGGTGCAGCCCAAATACCCCACCTGGAACCCGGACTACGTAAGTGTCCAAAATAAAGACAGAACTGTACACAGTGTTGATTACCTGTATTACACACTCACACACTACCGGCCTTGCTGTGCGAGATTAGAAACTAAACGGTTTTAATTTCTTTCTGTGTAAAAACAAAACAGAAAACAGTTTTTAGTGTGTAGCAGCTGTGTGTGCTAGCTTTGCTCTGCTAGCTTTGCTCTGCTAGCTTTGTTCTGCTAGCTTCAAACTAGAAGCTGCTACCTGTGTCTTGATTTCTGTGTAAATTTGTAAACGTTGCTTCTGAGAAAGTTTTCAGTTTTAGGCTATCTAACCATCTTTGGTGGCTTTGCTGTGCCGAGTTTAAGACAAACTGGGCAAACAGCCCAGTTTCAGCCCAGCTACCCAGAGTGTAGCGAAGCTACCTGTGCTAGCTCTGCTATGTGACACTACTTTAAAACTAATTGAAAGAATGATCACAAAATAAATAAACGCTGCTTTTAACAAGCGGCAGTTTTGGCTTAGCGACTCTCTTTTACAGCCAACACAGGTTTACAAACTAAGAATTCAGATAGCAACTTTAGGTAACAGGCTACTTTCCTCGCTAGCTTTTCTGCGTAAATCACAAAATGCTATTTTACAGTGGCACATTAGGGATTTTAGCTTAACCAGCTACTTTCTGCGCCCACTTTAATGAGTAGATTTGAAAAAGAAAACTACTTACTGAAAGCAATTTGCTGAAAAATGACACACTTCCAAACCTGACTGGCCCATTTTTAGGCTGGCTGTCCTGCGCAAGTTGGAAAACCTGCTTTTAGAGAGCAAAACACCTCAAGACGACACCGCAAAACGCTGAAATAGCCGCTTTCTGCGAGGCCTCTGCTCTGAGGTCTGCTTTTGGAAAACGATGTTAGTGCTGAAAAGTGCTTTATATGAAGCAGTTAGGACACAATCTCAAGAAGAAAAACGAATCAGGAGCCATTTCAAGGTTTTTACATCCCATTTAACAGGGAGGGAATGTACTGCAGTGTTCCTGCTGGGAAAAGCCCATTAGAAACCATCAGGGTTAAATCAAGTGGTTTCGCTTTCTACTGGGAATTGACTCGGTGGCGTCTAACGTAAGCGCCGATCCTGTGTTTGCGTCCAGGCGCTGTTCCCGGAGTCGGAGGAGAAGCCGTACCCCGACTGGGTTTTCTCCATCTGCGTTCTCCTGTCGGCGGTGCCGGTGCTGCCGATCCCCATCGTGGCTCTGTACCACCTCTGCAGACGCTTCTGCAACAAAGACCACCACAAGCAGCAGCACCTGCCCCCTCCCAACCCCTACAGCAACATGGCCTTCGACCCCGACACGTAGACGGACTCAGGACGGTACGGAGCGAGCCGGACCGCCACACCGAGGGGGTTTGTTGGGACCGGTTCCGCCTTCAGTCGCTGAGAGACTAATGATACAAGTCCCCACACATTTCTCAACACAGGACCGGACAGGAAACGCCAGCACCACTGCTGCGTTTATTTCTTTGTATATTGATGATTCCCACTGCGTTTTTGGTCATTCCTGCTGCTCTTGTTGAAGGGATAACAGGCTCAGGGCATCAATAAGTAGAAAGTGTGTGTCTGCCGAACAAACTTACTCCTAAAATTAAAATTAAAGTTAACCTGTTTAAAAAAGTCCAAAAAGACGTGAAAATAAACCAAATAAACCAAACGAACGAAAATACAGTAACACTTGCTGTTCATAAGGCTGCATGACACCTACTTACGGCCGTCATTCCGACCGACATAACCCTACACAACTGCTTATAAATGCTTGTTCCAATAAGCGTAAAAGCTACGTCTGCCAATTTTGATCAAAGTCAGCTAAAGTAGCCTTCATGACCGACGACGCCTGTTGTGATGGGCGTTTATAAACAGTCATGTAGCCTTATGAACAGCGCCCTACAGTAAAGTGTTAACGAAAACGCTTCTATTCAGAACTATGGACTCTCCAAGAATCCTCTGCACGGTTCTCTGCATGGTGAATGGGTTCTTTAGACTGATGGAGAATGTGCTGTAGCTCCACTATTGGTTACTCACTTACATAGTTCTATACAGAACCAAAAAGTGGTTCTTTGGCCTGTTACAACGGCAGAACCCTTTTTGGTGCTATTTAGAACCCTTTTCAAAAAGGTTCAATAATAGAAGCATATATAGTACATTCTCCAACAGTCTGAAGACCTTCACACCATACATCATGCAGAGGATTCCTGGAGTGTTCATGGTTCTATGGTTTAAGCACCGTCTTTACTGAAGAATTATTGTTTATTTACTGATTATTAATAAGGTGATATATCGGAGAGTTTTCCACTGTTGGGCTGGAGTTTAGTGTGAATGTTCAGACAGTCTTTCACAGAAAGCAGAGTCAGTGTTGATCCTCTCAGCACTGACGGCTTCACACAGCTGGAAACCACAGCTGAGCTGCTTTGAGTTTAATGCGAGATCGAATATTCACCACAGGGTTTGAATCTGTTTTTGTTTTTTCCAGTGTGTTCAGTTCAGTAAACAAACAGTAAAAGAACAGTAAACAAACAGCAACTGTGTAGATCTAAACCTTTCCACATGACTGCATCGGGAGGTTCTTTAAACATTAAAAAAGGTTCTTTACACTCGTCACTAGCCATGAGACACCTGCTGAAAACTTCTTCGGGGAACCAAATGGGGTTCTACTATGGAGGCTTTGTCTAGAAGAGTTGTTGAGATCTATGCGATTCAGCACTCGACATAATAAACGGTCACTTTCTGTCTCCACTGGGCCTGACCTCCAGCCCAGATGACCTCATTAACCCTCAGTCACCACAGCCGAGCAGGTGGATCCACAGTTACCAGATCAGGCAAAACCAAGGACTGCAGACCGGAAGGCTTGATTCAGCGGTTCGGATGCAGACTTGGTGGGTCCAAATAATATCAGATGAAACTTACATACCAGAGCTGTCAATCAACAGCTCTGGGAGGAACCTCAAAATACACAGATACACTATATGGACAAAAGTATTGGGACGCCTACAGGAGCTTTTATGAATCCCATTCTAAACCCATAGGCATTAATAAGGAGCTGGTCCCCTTTGCAGCTCTAACAGCTTCCACTCTTCCGGGAAGCTTCTACAAGATTTTGGAATGTGTGGGAATTTTTGTCCATTCATCCAGAAGAGCATTTGTGTGGTCAGACACTGATATTGGACAAGAGGGCCCAATCTCTGTTCTAGCTCATCCCAAAGGTGTGTGATGGGGTTGAGGTCAGGACTCTGTGAGGGCCAGGCAAGTTCCTCCACACCAAACTCAGCCAGCCAGGCCTTTATGGAGCTGCTTTGGTCACTGGGGCTCAGTCAGGCTGGAACAGAAGAGGTTCTTCCCCAAACTGTTCTCACAAAGTTGGAAGCTACAACTGTCCAGAATACCTGGTTCTGCTGAAGCATTACGGTTTCCCTTCACTGGAACTAAGGGTTCTAGACCAACCACTGAAAAACAGCCCCATATCATCATCCCTTCTCCACCAAACTTTACAGCAGGCACAGTGCAGTTAGGCAGATAACGTTCTCCAGGCATTCGCCAAACCCAGACTCGTCTATCAGACTGACAAATAGAGAAGATTCATCACTCCAGAGAACATGGTTCCACTGCTCCAGTGAGTGAGTCCAGCGGTGGTGCTTTACAGCACTCCATCCGATGCTTGGCACTGCGCTCAGCGATAGTTTTACAGTTAACTGTAATGCCTTGTATGACAACGTGCTAACCTGCTAACTCTCTGGGAAGTGAAATCAGGATGGGGTTGTGAGATTGAGCAACAACAGGCTTTCTGTCAGTCAGACGATAATGAGTGCACTAGCGCCACCTACTGTGAGCTCCACCTTGGATCTCACTCTTAGCTTTGTTTCCCACCTAATACGCTCCACCATATTTAGCCCAAAATTTTGTCGTGGGTTTCCCCAGATGGTCTCGCTACAAATCTGGCACCACAAGGCTGCAAAACCCGTAACCAACAACAACTAAACGCACCACAAAAAACACAAACAAGGCATGTTTCTTTATGGACTTTTTAATTTGGCTCCATCTGAGGTCAACAGGAGCCCGGCTAAATTTACAACAGCGCTGATAACGAGAGCCCAAATGAGACCAATTAGCACAGATAAGCCACTGACGCGTTACAAATCAGCTCTCCGCTCAAAACAGTCGGGATCTAGTTTGGCCTAAAGCCACAGATAAAGTGCTGCTGGACTGGTGGCCAGCGTGGCAGACTGTGTGACGGCTATGACTGAATGAAAACAGCTTCAGAAAAGCTGCTTGGAAACTTTATTACTGTTTTTATTTGATGTCGGAGCAATCGGACGCAATTAACGTCCATCTGTAACCAACACTGGACAAACAAATACAAACCTCAGCAGAAAGCCTGGCCCAAATGATATGGAGAGAACATCAGCACTGAGATTGTACTGATACACATGGTCACGGCGCCACGCCCTGCACTACAGGGGCGTGTAAAACTCCTAGACCATCAGAAAATCAAATCCAGATTTATTTATCTGGACAGTAAGTGCTTATTTAAAAAAACAAAAAGCACCAACATTAGAATAAATATAAACTACTAACCCCAGCCGTCGCAGTGCAGGCTGGAGCCCAGCCCTGACAGAATCAGTGACTGCAATTCTCGTTCAGATACAGCTTTTAAAGAGCTTTTAAAGGGGGATCTTCAGCTCCTTCAGCAGACCACGCTGGACAGGCGCTCACAGAGGACTAGGGATAAATCAATGAGCAGCAAACTAACAAAAGCAGCAGAGAAACTCGACGAGAAACTCCACTGTAACAAGAACCCACCAGCTGAATGAATGAGAGTGAGAGATTCGATCACAGAGGAGCTGAACCATCGACTGTATATATGATATATATGCTCATTGACTGTATGATATATACTACATATACTATGACTATATATGATACATACCCATTGAGTCCATATACAATATATACTCTCATTGTCTGTATATATGATATATACACTCATTGACTGTATGTATGATATATATATATATATATATATATATATATATATATATATATATATATATGTACTCCGACTGTATGTATGATATTTGTAATATATATACACATATATACACTGACTGTATGATATATATGATGCACACCCTTTGAGAACATGCAGCCACTGTAGCTCTCGCTGGATGTTGGTCATGAACCTGAGTGCACTCTGATCACCTGATCTTCAGGTTCAGAGTTTAAAACGACAAAAGTTACTGAATTATTGAAGGTAATAAATCTATTATGATGAAGTTTATTGTGACACTCATACAGCTAGAAAGCGACACACTGCTTCATAAATGGAACACACTCTTTTTCCTGGGTCAAATTTCAGCCAATGAGACAAATATGATTCATCATAATTAACTACACACATCGCCTGGCAGCCCTGATGAACAATCCACTTTGCCCAGTTACCTTTTAGTTTAGTTACCTTAAATACCTCGTCTACGTAATCGGTCTTCCATTCAATTCAAAGTAGATTTTTACCTGGACAAATCTGATGAACTGCTGAGCTAAACAGCTTTAAAAGGTCTGTCCCAGCTTCCTAAGGTCTTTATACAATTGATTAGAGTTGATTAGAGCTGAACAAAATGCACAAATTGTTAAATTGAGCTTTTTAATACTTGAGGTAAACGTTTAAGACATTTGATACAAGTGACCACATTAGTTTTATCAGTGTTGAGGTACAAAAGCGGAATGTAGTGGACCAGCCTGTCAGTTCACCAGCTTTGCTATTTTAGTTTAAACCTCCCCAGTTTGAATAACACAGGATAAATGAAAACAGCCTAATGTGGTAGCTGCACTGTTTCGATATTAAAAAAAAAATTGAGCCCAATCGTTGACTCAAGAAAATGCCCATAGAAACTCATCTGGAGCTGTGACTGGTCAAGGAGGGCTCATTTACATATTGCAGCCTTTGTGTGATGTCAGTATCGTGAAGGTCAGTATCCTGATAATGGTCACTAATCGATATACCGTACAGAGCTGGACTGAAAGTTCTGTCAGTAAAGGTTCAGTGTTCTGGATCTGAACACCAGCGGCACCAGCGGCCCCAGGGTTCCGCAGAGCGCCGAACAGACCGAATGCGGGCGTTTCAGGTGCGGATGGTGCTGAAATCAGGAGGAATTCTGGGAGTAGCTGCCTGGAGAACCCGCGCCAGCCTGAGACCTCGGAGCTCAGAACACCGACGCCTTTTACCTGCGACGCAGAGGAGAAGAAGAGGAAGCATTAGTTTAAAACAAAGCACACGGCGTCAGCATGCTTAGCTGTGCTGTAGTGTTAGAAACCACATAATCAGGTCTATTAGAGACACTGAAGAAGCAGGCAGTTAGCACCATGCTAACATGCTCTAAAGCTAAAGAAGGAAACATCTGACCGACTAAATCTGGAGAAACTGGGTAATAATCGCTTTAACTTAATCCCACTGTGCAGTCTAGAATCCTGGTCTCCAGCTCTAAATATCATTAAACGGACAAACTGAAGGTCATAAGTGGAGAAACCTGTACAGACTGTTATTAAGGGTCACTCACGTTTCTGAAGCTGAGGGAGCAGACAGCAGTAGGACGCAGAATGATGGGTCAAAACGACCCCGAATGCCAAACAGCATAACAGCTCAATGGCTTCATACTGTAATACAGGGCTGACCAGGTCAACTGTTCCCACTGCAGAAGACAGAGAGAAAACAGAGAGAGATTCATATACAAAAACAAAACGCAACAGATTCGCCCTGTACAGTTCATCTAGATATGATCCCATTCCCACGGTACTGTTTATCTAGATATGATCCCATTCATACTGTATAGCTCATCTAGATATGATCCCATTCACACTGTACAGTTCATCTAGATATGATCCCATTCACACTGTACAGCTCATCTAGATATGATCCCATTCACACTGCACAGTTCATCTAGACATGATCCCATTCACACTGTACAGTTCATCTAGATATGATCCCATTCCCACTGTACTGTTTATCTAGATATGATCCCATTCATACTGTATAGCTCATCTAGATATGATCCCATTCACACTGTACAGTTCATCTAGATATGATCCCATTCACACTGTACAGCTCATCTAGATATGATCCCATTCACACTGCACAGTTCATCTAGACATGATCCCATTCACACTGTACAGTTCATCTAGATATGATCCCATTCACACTGTACAGCTCATCTAGATATGATCCCATTCACACTGTACAGTTCATCTAGACATGATCCCATTCACACTGTACAGTTCATCTAGACATGACCCCATTCACACTGTACAGCTCATCTAGTTATGATCACATTCATACTGTACAGTTCATCTAGATATGATCACATTCCCACTGTACTGTTTATCTAGATATGATCCCATTCATACTGTACAGTTCATCTAGATATGATCCCATTCCCACTGTACAGTTCATCTAGATATGATCCCATTCACACTGTACAGCTCATCTAGATATGATCCCATTCCCACTGTACTGTTTATCTAGATATGATCCCATTCATACTGTACAGTTCATCTAGTTATGATCACATTCATACTGTACAGTTCATCTAGATATGATCATATTCGCACTGTACAGTTCATCTAGATATGATCATATTCGCACTGTACAGCTCATCTAGATATGATCCCATTCATACTGTACAGTTCATCTAGTTATGATCACATTCATACTGTACAGTTCATCTAGTTATGATCACATTCATACTGTACAGTTCATCTAGACATGATCCCATTCCCACTGTACAGTTCATCTAGATATGATCCCATTCATACTGTACAGTTCATCTAGATATGATCCCATTCACACTGTACAGTTCATCTAGACATGACCCCATTCACACTGTACAGTTCATCTAGACATGATCCCATTCCCACTGTACAGCTCATCTAGATATGATCCCATTCCCACTGTACAGCTCATCTAGATATGATCCCATTCATACTGTACAGTTCATCTAGATATGATCCCATTCACACTGTACTGTTCATCTAGACATGATCCCATTCATACTGTACAGTTCATCTAGACATGACCCCATTCACACTGTACAGCTCATCTAGACATGATCCCATTCACACTGTACAGTTCATCTAGATATGATCCCATTCATACTGTACAGTTCATCTAGACATGATCCCATTCCCACTGTACAGTTCATCTAGATATGATCCCATTCACACTGTACAGTTCATCTAGATATGATCCCATTCAGTGAATGCAGTAATATTTAAATTCATACTGTACAGTGAAAGTACAAATGATCAAATTCACACTACGGTGAATGTAGAAATATTTGAATTCATACTGTGCAGGGAATAGAGAACTGCTTTTGAACAGAACCGAGTGCTGGACTGGAACAGAACCGAGTGCTGGACTGGAACAGAACCGAGTGCTGGACTTGCCTGTGTTTGCGTGAGTGATGGACCTGCTGATGGTCTTGGCTGTGCTCCAGATGATCTTCATGAAGAACCGGGGGTTGGTTCT
>NC_051221.1:1375000-1430000 GCF_015220715.1 Pygocentrus nattereri | reverse complement strand
TTGATCATATTACTATCATATCATATGACTGTGGAAAATTCCTGCATACAGTCTGCATAACAGCACTTCTGATCAGCTGACTAACACGCGCCACAGGCGTCATTACTGGGTCTCGGAGAATGCTGCTCAGCCAATCACAGGGTAGAATGTACCTGTTAATATTTCTCTGCATCGGGGTCTTTCAGTAAAATTTAATAAGGTCCAGTTAGAGGAAAATTCCCCAAGCGAAGGTCCAGAAACTCAATGTCTAACCTGCATCCTGACTCAGTGCCATAGACTGTTTACTGAACATCAGATCAAATAAAGTCCAGTTCAGTCAGATTTCACCACCATTTACTGAACATCAGATCAAATAAAGTCCAGTTCGGTCAGATTTCACCACCATTTACTGAACATCAGATCAAATAAAGTCCAGTTCGGTCAGATTTCACCACCATTTACTGAACATCAGATCAAATAAAGTCCAGTTCGGTCAGATTTCACCACCATTTACTGACCATCAGATCAAATAAAGTCCAGTTCGGTCAGATTTCACCACCATTTACTGACCATCAGATCAAATAAAGTCCAGTTCGGTCAGATTTCACCACCATTTACTGACCATCAGATCAAATAAAGTCCAGTTCGGTCAGATTTCAACACCATTTACTGACCATCAGATCAAATAAAGTCCAGTTCGGTCAGATTTCAACAACATTTACTGAACATCAGATCAAATAAAGTCCAGTTCGGTCAGATTTCAACAACATTAGTGAACATCAGATCGAATAAAGTCCAGTTCGGTCAGATTTCACCAACATTTACTGACCATCAGATCAAATAAAGTCCAGTTCGGTCAGATTTCACCAACATTTACTGACCATCAGATCAAATAAAGTCCAGTTCGGTCAGATTTCAACAACATTTACTGACCATCAGATCAAATAAAGTCCAGTTCGGTCAGATTTCAACACCATTTACTGAACATCAGATCAAATAAAGTCCAGTTCGGTCAGATTTCAACAACATTTACTGAACATCAGATCAAATAAAGTCCAGTTCGGTCAGATTTCAACAACATTTACTGAACATCAGATCAAATAAAGTCCAGTTCGGTCAGATTTCAACAACATTACTGAACATCAGATCGAATAAAGTCCAGTTCGGTCAGATTTCACCAACATTTACTGTCAGTTTCCTCTTTTTAGATCACGTCATGTGGAATAACTTCCCTCTGACTCACTTTCTTCTCTGACTGCTGTTTCTCTCCTCGTCCCTGAGTGGTGTCACTGACTCTCAGTGTCTCTGAGCTCATCGTAATGCACAGATCTGATTGGCTGAGCAGCATCACGGGTGATACAGTACATGTGATTGATCTGTGAGTCTCCGGCTGCTAAAGCTACTGTAAAAGCTCCGCCCATTAAAACAGGACCACCCCATCAAAATTAAATAATTCTCCATAGTTTATCCGTTACAGGTCCAGGTCCACGTAGGACAGCGTCTGGGTCTGGACTCAGACCGTGGTCCACCTATTAGTGACCTCTGCTCTATATCATTCTACTACAGACAGCTGGACGTTCGTGATTGTCCGAAACTCACACGCAGATCCAGAAAGATGCTGTCGCACTTCAGCCGGAGGATGGCCAGCAGCTTCTGCCTCATGAATACGGCCGCTGAGGGGGAGGAGCCTAATGTCAGGCTGTAGCGCAGTGATTGGCCAGTGTATCTGAGGGGGTGGAGACAAAGACTGTCAATATCATCGGTATCAGTAACACCGTTCAGTTTAGACTTAAACAGACTGTTTTAATTATTCCATACAGCGAGGAAAAGAAGTATTCACTGTATTGATTTTATATGATAGATGCCTCTGATGCCGTTATAAAAAATCTTTCCAAAGCTTGGAGAACAGTAATCATGGCGCAGGGAGAACCTTATTAAACAACGTTCAGAAGAAAAAAGGCTTAAACATCCCTGTTAGAACACATACAGAGGCTTAAACATCCCTGTTAGAACAACTGGGCTGATAGTATGTGAGTGGAAAACTAATGGAACCACAGCTGATCTGTCCGGCAATTAATCAGCTAGTCATGGTTGGAGACAGAAGCGTCTGATCCCGAGAGCTCCCACAGTGAAGCATGGTGGTGGGAGCATCATGATCTGGAGCTGCTTCTCTGTAAACAGCACTGGAGGAAACATTAGTGGGGCGATGTGGCAGATATTAGAGGAGAATTTAATCTCAGCAGCCAAGAAACTCAATCCAAGATGTTTCAACAGGACGAAGACCCCAAACACCCAGCCAAAGCAAGTCCAGACTGGGTTCTGAAGAAGCTGAAGGAGCTGCAGGAGCTGCAAGACTGAGCTGATCTACTGATTGAAGCCCACTGATAATTTATGGAGGATTCTGAACCTGGGAGCCCATCAAAGGACCAGCGTCACCTCGGAGAACTACAATGCTTCAAGTGACTTCATAGAGCAGAAGCTCCATCAACAACGAATTCACAATAAAAGCCTAACATTATTGATCTGTGGTGTCTGAATACATTTTAAACCTATTTTTGTTTATGATTATGTAACTTTTCACTCATATTTATAACTTAAAAACACTTTATGGAGCTGCTTTGGTTCATGCTGGAACAGGAAAGGTTCTTCCCCAAGCTGTTCCCACAAAGTTGGAAGTGTACAATTGTCCAAAATGTCTGGTTCTGCTGAAGCGTTAAGGTTTCCCTTCACTGGAACTAAGGGTTCTAGACCAACCCCTGAAAAACAACCTCACATCATCATCCCACCTCCACCAAACTTTGCAACGTTCTCCTGGCAGTCGCCAAAAAATAGAGAAGCCGGTCACTCCACAGAACGCATCTCCACTGCTGGCACTTTACTCCACTCCATCTGACGCTTGGCCTTGCGCATAGTGATCTTGTGTGCAGCTGCTCAGCCATGGAAACCCATTTCATGAAACTCCTAATGTGCAGTTCCTTTGCTGATGTTGCTTCCAGAGGCAGTTTTGGAGCCCTTTAGTGATTCAATTGGTGATCGACACTGTGAGGTTCAGCACTCTGTGAGTTTGCGTGGTCTACCGCTTTGCGGCTGAGCGGTTGTTGCTCCTGGATGCTTGCATTTCAAAGTAATAGCACTTACAGTGGTCTGGGGCAGATCTAGCAGGACAGAAACATCGCAAACTGACCAGTGTCAGAGGTGTCATCCTATGACAGAGCCATGTTTAAAGTCACTGAGCTCCTCAGCATGACCCTCTACTGCCAGCGTGTGTCTATGGAGACTGCAAGACAATAAGCCTTTATTTATCCACCTGTTATCAATTGGTGCAGCTGAAACACCTCAACTCAACAATCAGGAGGGGTGTCCAAATACTTTTGTCTATATAGTGTGTTTCACATCGAGTATGTCAATGATAAATGTTATAGATCACAATAACCAATAAAGCAATAACCCAGATGACAGGAGGAGATAAAGGACAATGTCAGTGGACTCAGCAATATAATGGTTTTATGTAATGATGACATCAGCAGAGTAAACACAGCATCAGTCGGTCCAGATCTGCTGCCCTGATAGCGCTGGGGGGGGGGGTTAGAGCAGGTGTGGGTGATTCAGCAGGTAAAAGGCCAAACTGCAGCTCATTAAGAGTGACAGCGATGAATTCAGAGGAATATGAGTGGGTTTTGTTACGATTAGCGCAGCTTAAAACTGCTCAGAGCCTCAATCACATTTGTGTAAGTGACTCTGCTCATCCATGAAACGTGTCACAGCTTTAGGCACCAAAGCACTCCATCGCAGGCTTTGATCTGGAGCTTGCTAAGCCTCTTATCCTCGACCCGATGGCGTATCTGTAAGATAATCCCAGAATATTTTTACTCCTATTTCTATTGGGTAACAGCTCGTTTGACAATGCGGCTCCATTTCGTTCTTCTAGTTCATTACCTGGCTGCCTGAGCTAGCTATTATTAATGCCATGCTACTGGGCTCAAGTTGGCTTGCCCAGCTGACGTTGGAGTGGTATGATACATCAGGGCTATTCTACCTGGAGGGTCCTGCCACCCACCCCTGGCATATTACTTTGGATTCATGACTCCTTTTCATCAGGATTATATCATTTAAATACATATAAATGCAGTTTCACCACATATGAAGGACAAAGAGTCTTCTATACAAATAAAATACATCACAAAATAAACGAATAAAAACCTTCTTTAAGAAATTTCTGCTTTTTTTGATATTTAGAAGCACTGAGCCTTCCTTAATCAGGCCTTAATCAGGTGCTACCGCTACAGCTTACAGCAGCAAACAGCCCTGCATCACCATCAAATTAACCAAATGAACTAGAATCCACACCAAGCCTGATCAAACCTGCGATATCCAGGTGCGATTAAGCCCCGTCAGACAAAAAAGCAGGGCGCAGGTACCCGGAGTAGTCGTTGTAGACGTCCAGGCTGCTGGTGTCAATCAGCAGGCCACACCAGGGGAACAGACACTGCAGGGGAAGCTCCGTGAACTCCGGGAGTGAAAGCTCGTCACGAATAGGGAAGTTTACAGCCACTTTCTGTGGGTTAAGCTCACAGCCGTAATCGGGAACACCTGCCAGCAAGGTCCTGAGATAAGGAGAGAGATAGAGAGATACAGGTAGAGAGACAGAGGTAGAGAGATAGACAGTCAGAGAGATAGACAAACCCAGAGGCAAAGGTGCTTTAAGAGTGTTGTATTGTATTGAAGCTTAATACAGACTTAATGCAGTCACACTGTAGGAAGACTTCAATGCAATCACAACATAGGAAGACTGCAAGAACACTTTAATACTGTTCCAACATAAGGACAACTAAAGAACAACTCTAATAGAGTAAAACAATAAGACTAAAAGACAACGTCAGGACAGTCACACTATGAGAAGACTACAAAAAGACTTTAGTACAGTCACACTATGAGAAGACTATAAAAAGACTTTAGTACAGTCGCACTAAAGGAAGGCTACAAGAAGACTTTAGTACAGTCACACTATAGGAAGACTACAAGGAGACTTTAGTACAGTCACACTATAGGAAGACTACAAGGAGACTTTAGTACAGTCACACTATGAGAAGACTATAAAAAGACTTCAGTACAGTGACACTATAGGAAGACTACAAGAAGCCTTTAGTACAGTCACACTATAGGAAGACTACAAGGAGACTTTAGTACAGTCACACTATAAGTAGACTACAAGGCGACTTTAGTACAGTCACACTATAGGAAGACTACAAGGCGACTTTAGTACAGTCACACCATAGAAAGAGTACAAGGAGACTTTAGTACAGTCACACCATAGAAAGAGTACAAGGAGACTTTAGTACAGTCACACTATAGGAAGACTACAAGGAGACTTTAGTACAGTCACACTATAGGAAGACTACAAGGAGACTTTAGTACAGTCACACTATAAGTAGACTACAAGGAGACTTTAGTACAGTCACACTATAAGAAGACTACAAGGAGACTTTAGTACAGTCACACTATAAGTAGACTACAAGGAGACTTTAGTACAGTCACACTATAAGAAGACTACAAGGAGACTTTAGTACAGTCACACCATAGAAAGACTACAAGACGATTTTAGTACAGTCACACTAAAGGAAGACTACAAGAAGGTTTATTGAAGGAAAATTTATTGAAGTCCTACTTCAGGAACTGCACTGCTTTACTCAGTTTCGGGGTGATGAGCAAGAAATCATCCACCAGCCGCATCAGGCACCTGCAGAACAGTAGAAAAAGGTAATAGCGACATCTAGTGGGTGGGAATGGTACAGCTAAGGCTGATATCAGAACCGGTAGAATGACTGTGAATGTGATCAGCATATATTGTAATCCAGTGAGTTTACCTCTTGAATGTCCAGGCGTATTACACCCTAAAGCTTATCGTTCAGTAATTTAGAAAGCGAACTAACTGAGCTATTACTGAGTGATATGATTGATGATCAGTCTGGATCAGCTGGTGGCACCTGGGTGTTTAAGGGGTAACAGCTGAGCTGTAAGGTGATGCCTGTGTCTACAGGTGTTGATGGGGCACCTGGTCCTTGACTCACCCTCCTTTCTCTGTGATGTTCTTCAGTAGAGAGTTCTCCATGTGACCATAGCACAGGTTACACAGCATGGTGGACACAGCAGAACCCTGAGGAACCCCACGCACCTGGCGGAACCACCTACAACACGCAAAGAGGTTATAGAGCACCATCACTTCCTCCAGGGTAACTCAGAATAGAGAGTAGCAACAGTCAAATGAATGGTCAACACAACAGACTGGGTCAGAATCAGGTAGGTGTTTAATTGGCCACGCTAGATTTCACAAGGAATTCATCTTAACAGTACATCCTTACAGAAAAAGGGGGGTCTCTAGTAAGGGGAGCCACGAGTTCTAAATGTAGAACTATTTGCAGGCTTAAATGGTTCCTTGCATGGTGAAATGGTTCTTCAATATAGAACCACTTTGCAAAGAATTCTATATAGCGTCAAAAAGGGTTCTGCTATTGTGACAATGCCAAGCTTATAAAAACAGAACTCCTTCCGATGTAAAAACAGAACTCCTTTCGGTGTAAAAACAGAACTCCTTTCGATACAGAACTATTTTGAAAAAGGTTCCATAGAGAACCTCCTATACAACACAAATTGAAGCATGCACATGGAATTCAGAAATCATGGTTCTAAATAGAACTTTTCTAAGTAACCCTTGAAAAATCATCTACTAGTGACTGATTCTGGTTCTTCTAACCTTCCTATTTCGATGCTGTTGACCACGCAGTTCTTTTCACAGAGCATGCAGGTCATTAGGATTTCAGGCATTGTCCTACACTGGATTAAATCCAAGTCTGAATTGAGGGAAAGAATGTTTGACCTTTAGTGGATATTCTTCATGTTTTAACTCGATTGCTTCAGGTGTACCCCAGGGCTCAGTACTGGGCCCTATTCTGCTCTGCATTCATAGGCTTCTTTTGGGTAAGCCTTTTCATCAGCCTGTTGTCACTTTTCATTGCTTTGCTGATGCTACAGCTTTCCACTTGATCTCAGGTGTCTAGATACCCTGACAACATACATGACGAAACGGCCAACCATTATTTACAGCTTTTAACTGCCTGAAATGTGACATGACTCTGGTGCGATTCTACAAATTATGAAATATTGCGAGACTCAAGCCTTCTTTCACTCTGCGTGAGGCTGTGAAGCTGCTTGATTAGTCCACCATTACAATGAACAGCAAATTTCATTTATATTTTCACTTCATCATCTATTGCATGTTACCTAATTTTAATTATTTTTAAAATTGTGTGATTTTGCTTTTTTCTTTACTGTCTTGCAGTATTTATTCAACAACTGTACATGAACACAGTCACAATCAGTCCAATTCATCATTTGCACGACTCTTTACAACAGTCACTGTCCAGAAACAGCTTGCCAGACCTGTGTCCAGCCCCATAACATACCACTGTTAACGCTGGTTTACTATGTTTGTTCTGACAAACTCCTCACACATACAAGCATTAAACAGACTGTGTGTGTGTGAGGTGGTTTGTGAAGGCTGAGATGGTGACAGTGGACGTACTTCTGGTCATACTGAATGACATAGCTGCTCAGCATCTGCTTAAAAAACTGGAGAACGTCCACACCTGTCACCTCCATGGAGTACTGGAAGACACCAAGCAGCACAAAACTCACATTTCAACACAATGTTTATAATAAATAATGCTGATTAATGGTTGTGGAGTCCTTCCATGAATAAAGTGCCATCTGAAGCAGTGAATGATGGATAATAAGTGATCAAGGATCTACTTTCCTGCAGAGTTTAACTCCAACCGACATCTAAAATGCTCCTGCCGCCCTTACCTAACACTAACGAATCTCATCCAGCCAACCGAGAACCTCAGTAGGAGATGAATCAGCTGGAGCAGGTGTGGCAGACTGCTGCTGGAACTAGACTATGCAGGAAGGTAGATCTCCAGGACCAGGGCTGGTGATCACCGCACTACAGATAATCGAGATACAGGTCCTCGTACAGGACTGCCCAATGGAAAAACACCATAAACAGCTAGGTGGACACTGACCCTCTCCACTAGAATGGCATTGTGGAGTCTCCCGCTGTTCTGCTCCTCCACAGCAAACCCCTTCATGTTCAACGACTCGAAGGTGTCGGCCTGAGCACACAGCACACATGCACTTCACACAGCTCAACACAAGGACTTTAATGCTGGTCAACACAGTATACAGCAAATCCCACGGGAACTTGCTGACCTCAGATTATATGGGTCATTCTACAGAAACGTCCATTTTTGTGGCGCTAGCGTTTACAGATTTATTACACTTTCACACAAAAAAACATCTTAGGGTTGCAATTTATTTACATTTTAAAATAAAACAATAAGTTATTTTAACAACTACACCTTCCTCCTCCACCACCTACACCTACGCCTCAATTTAGCAACACTGGTTTTAAAATCAATCATATTGAATTCCAAGCACCCCAGAAGAGCTCGTCCACGCAGTCGTGGTTGGACATATTTTGAGGTACAATTTTAAATTTTGCAATTTTACCTACAACAATCTCTACATGACTATGAAATCATAGTCATGTAGAGGGAAATATTATATTATAGGGGAATATTTTTCCCCAGGAGTCGTGTCTCTGGTGTTACTGTATAACAAAAATCTCTCATTTTGAAATAAAAGTCACGCCGATGACGTCACTCGACCTCCTTTGACCTGTTTTCTGAGGATCTGTGGAGAAAAGCTCATGGTGAGTCCACTGCGTCTCTCAGTTCTCAGAGATCTTCTCATTCAGCTCATGATCTCATATGGAGCTTCTAGCTGACGTCACTGGTGTGACCGACTTTATTCTGAGGTCACTGTGAAAAAATAGAAACACAAACGGATTCAATTCCATATTTTAGAGGACGTTCCCTGATGGACAGCGTGTGGTTTGATGTTCTGTAGCAGTTATTTTTCAAAATGCATTGATCATTGAAAACGTCTCTGGTGTTTCCTTTTTATGTGCAACACCGGTGAGGATTGGTAACACCAGTGACTCCTATAGAGAGACAAAAAGTGGACGCTTCTGTAGAACGACCCATAATCAAGACTTTGACCCTGCATGTGGTCTGTTCTACTGAATTAAATAATGGGGTTACATATAATTGCACTCAATATCCATTTTTCATGATTATTTCACTCGGAATGTGTGTTGCACCATCAGTGGGCACACAAAATAAGCCTTAACAAGCAATTCATTACTATAAGATGCTGTTCTAATTATAATGTACAGCTAGTGTGAAGAGTTTTGCTTTTAGACATAAACCGTTTATTAATAGGAATAATATCTAATCTGATCTCCACTCCAAACCATTACAAGGTCTGGTCTTGGTACCTTGGTGCAGAACTGTTTCCTGATGCCGAGTGTAGAATCCCTCCACACTTTAGCGTAGTGCCTGAGAGAGAAGCAGTAATCCTGAACTGGACCCAGAACCTCCTCCACCACCTCCAACAGCTTAGCATGAGGAAGACTATCGTACGCACCGTTAACGTCCACCTACAGGCAGCAGAGAGAGGGATTTACACTATAAATGAAATTAATAATGTTTACTTTTCCTTCAGTATGATTTTATTAAGGTTCCTACAGTGTGACTGCTCCAAAACAGTACACATGTATTGATTTTCATACAATGCAACCATATTAAACATCTCCTATGGTGTAACCGTATTAACCGGTTAAGTGCGACCCTATGAAGCTCTTTCTACAGTGTGAGAGCACTAAGTGCTCTGTGCAGTGCAAATGTATTGATTTTTTCTTCAGTACAACTGTGTTAAACCCTACATGTGGTGCAACCATACTAACCATGTCCTGTAGTGCGACTCTATTAAACCCTTCCTATAGTGCGACTCTATTAAACCCTTCCCATAGCACACCTCTATTAAACCCTTCCTATAGTGCGACTCTATTAAACCCTTCCTATAGTGCGACTCTATTAAACCCTTCCTATAGTGCGACTCTATTAAACCCTTCCTATAGTGCGACTCTATTAAACCCTTCCCATAGTGCGACTCTATTAAACACATCAAATAGTGCAACTCTATCAAGGCCTTCTTACATTACGACTCTATCAAGGCCTTCTTACATTACGACTCTATCAAGGCCTTCTTACATTACGACTCTATCAAGGCCTTCTTACATTACGACTCTATCAAGGCCTTCCTGTAGTGTGACTCCTTTAAGAACTTCCTAAAGTGCGATTCTCTTAAACTCTTCATATAAGGTGACTGCATTACACTCCTCTTCCTTTGTGACTGCATTAATACTTCCTTCAGTATGCCTGTATTAAATTTTTCCTACAGTAAGACTGTGAGTGCATTAGTTCAGACCTTAACAAAGTACAGTGGGTGTCGCATGTTTGTGTGTTGGGGTGCAATGGAGCTCAGCACTCTGTGGATGTCCTGCCTCCCCCACACTGTGGATCCCAGCAGAGATGGCCGCTCCCGCACACACACACCCAACACGTTCTGGAGGTCCCTCACAGAACTCTGGAACTGCTGTAAGAGAAAACAGACACATGACTGAAAAAATTTAATGCGGATGTTTAATGTAGTTAACTTTCCATAAACGTTTTCCATCGTGAGTGTTAAAGCATTCCCATATAGTGCCACTCTATTAAACCAGTCCTACAGTGCCACTCTATTAAACCAGTCCGATATGTGACACTAATAAAGCATTCCTACATAGCACAACTCTCTTAAACCCTTCCTACAGCGCGACTCTATTAAACCCGTCCTATAGCGCGACTCTATTAAGACCTTCCTACAGTGCGACTCTATTAAACCCTTCCTACAGTGCGACTCTATTAAACCCTTCCTACAGTGCGACTCTATTAAACCCTTCCTACAGTGCGACTCTATTAAACCCTTCCTACAGTGCGACTCTATTAAACCCTTCCCATAGTGCGACTCTATTAAACCCTTCCCATAGTGCGACTCTATTAAACACATCAAATAGTGCAACTCTATCAAGGCCTTCTTACATTACGACTCTATCAAGGCCTTCTTACATTACGACTCTATCAAGGCCTTCTTACATTACGACTCTATCAAGGCCTTCTTACATTACGACTCTATTAAACCCTTCCTATAGCGCGACTCTATTAAACCCTTCCTATAGCGCGACTCTATTAAACCCTTCCTATAGCGCGACTCTATTAAACCCTTCCTATAGCGCGACTCTATTAAACCCTTCCTATAGCGCGACTCTATTAAACCCTTCCTATAGCGCGACTCTATTAAACCCTTCCTAGAGTGCGACTCTATTAAACCCTTCCTAGAGTGCGACTCTATTAAACCCGTCCTAGAGTGCGACTCTATTAAACCCGTCCTAGAGTGCGACTCTATTAACCCCGTCCTATAGCGCAACTCTATTAAACCCTTCCTAGAGAAGAATTAGAATAGAATTTAGAACCATTTGTCTCTGTGTTTGCACACTGTGAAATTAGACCTCTGCATTTAACCCATCCATGCAGTGAAACACCCACATAGATGCACACTAATGAACACACACACGAGGGGCAGTGAGCACACTTGCCCAGAGCAGTGGGCAGCCCTATCCACGGGCTGCCCACTGCTCCAGGCAAGTGTGCTCACTGCCCCCTAGTGTGTGTAAAATAAAATAACAACTACTACAACTCACCCCAGTTATGGTTTACCTGCCCATGGGGGCAAGCTCTCTCTCTGCTTTCTGCTGAAAAGTTCATAAACAGGAAAGAAAGTGCATGTTTTCATGTGTAGCAGAGGCGTGAAGGCTCACCTGCAGGGCAGCTCCGGTGCCTGTGAGCCGTGTGATTGGCCGCATCCCGTTGGTTTTAGGGATGAATCGTATGCTGGACGTTACAGTGGTTTTGGGCAGTAACGCCACCTGCTGGGGGGTCAGAGCCTCCAACTGACCTTTAGAGAGGTGTTCCCTGAAAAAGTACCCAAAATGCACTGCACAAACCACCAGATAAATAAACCGAAGATCTTATTTTGGGCGTATTCTCAGAAGAACCAGTTCACTGGAAAAGACTGCTGTGCTCAGAAGAGCTGAAGCTAAAAGTGGACAACCAGCTACAAGATGGTCATAGATGATCAGAGGAATCGTGAGCCAGCCATTCAGAAGCCTGAAGACCCAAAGAGAAGACAGGACATTCTGAAGGAACATCATCTATACGGTCACCAGGAGTCGGAAATGACTTAATGGCACTTGATGATGATAAAGTAACAATAAGAGTAAGTTACAGATTATTAGCTTCATGGGTGAGTTATTTTCTGTGGAAATGGGCAAGTAAGCCAACTAGCTTGCTAGCCAACTGTCAGCTACTATCCTGTACACTGTGCGATAGTTTGCACACTCTTTCTTGTCTTTTGGTATTGGTAACTTACTACCGTTTAGGCACCATTCACATCTTGAGATGAATTTCTTTTAAACAGCTGCACGGTAGAAAGTATTTAGCTTCTAATTCTGGTCAGGGTGATGAGTCTTGAGTTCTTTGAGTTCTTGAACTCTTTAAACCTCTGGGGTCGGATTCATTCTCTCAATTCGTTCATATCCTCTGAAACTCTCCTTTAAAGGTTCTTCATAGAACACTATCCTTATGTTTCATTACTAAACGCTCCGTAATCTTCATCACTACTTTCCTTCAGCAGCTGGAAACTCTCTGACGCCGTTTCACACGAGTCTCCGATGTGGACTGCATGAAGGGTTTCCGGCGTGACGGTCAGTCCATAGTGATGCCCATTGATCAGTTTCACACAGAACGTAAACCGACACAAATCCAGCAGCTCCACACAGTGAGTGGCAGATGAGGTGTATCTCAGCCCCTCTTCACAGGCTCATAACTCCGGATGTGAGTCTCGTATGATCTTGGGAGAAGATTGGAGGAATGTAAAGGGCGGCTCTACGGATTAAGGAAGGGTTTGTTTGAACTGGATTTCTGAGCTGGATCATCACAAACAGATATAGAAGTATTTGATGCTTGAGCAAGTTCGTCGACCCCAGGGGGGTTAATGTTTAGCATCTTTTCAAAACATAAAAAACACAGAATAAAGAGAGAGAGAAACAGCAGCTTTTCCACATGGTGTTAGGACTCAGTACCTGAAGGCCAGCTTCTGCAGTTTGGTCCAGACGTCGCGTCTGTAGAAGCGCAGGGCGTGTTTATGGCCCATACTCTCAGTGACGTAGAACATGGCTTTAACGAGACCCAGCACAAAGCTGTCTAGCATCCAGAGCAGGAACTGACCCAGAATCCACTCCCTGTAGCGCTGCTCGCTGGGACAGTGACCTGGACAAGAGGCACAATTCAGACTTCAACAGCTGCTGCTAATACGTTTAGCTTTATGCTAATGTACTTCAGTCCATGTTTATAGATAACAGTCATACAGAGTCAGAAAGCACAGAGATACTGAACATCGTCAGAGACAAGCATGTAACTAGGCGTGCACTTAGCACCATGCTAATTAGTGTACAAATGCTTCCGTTACTTGTTAGCTACATTAGCCTCATAGCTTCAGTGCTAAAAATGTAGAAAGAAAACTGAACAACTACATTTGGGGTAAAGAGGGGAAAACCAGAGGAACTTCGGCTAAATATTCCTTTAACAAAGTCATTATGGCTTAGATGTTTATTCATCATTTACTGCAAAACCGTAGTTGGTCTAATAGCAACAACCACAGAAAGAAAGCTTTACACATCGTCCAAAGAAGTACAAGTATCTCTGTTTTCTTTAAAGTTCCACTTTTCTACCCCATTTGAGTGCAGCAACTGTCATTTACATTGGGCAAAAATTTTATGAAGCTTGGACCAAAAAATGCTAGTTTTTATTGTTTTGTATCATTTTTATTTTTTGCTCTTTTGGGTCATGTTTACCATAGCTGGAGTATGGTGCCTGTCGCATGCTGCTGATGTAAATGTCAACACAATGATGTCTGGATCAGGACTGTTTGGGGCAATTTTGGGAAATTACAGAGACCCTTTGTCCCGTATGAATCGACCACTCAAATCGCTCACAGATTACAGCACCGGTGATGCTAATCCAGCTCCAGTAGAGCTTATGTCTGTGATTGGGATCACTTGGATCGTGAGAAGCAGAAAAGGCTAAACCAGCTTCTAAGACTGAGCTTTGGAGGCGTGTCTGCGTGTCTGAAGAGAGACTCACTGCCCCTCACACAGCTGGGAATCGATATAGCTGCTGAGGCTTCTGTTCTGCACAATACATATACATGTACAGTTTGAGGTATTTATAATTGGCCAGTGCAACCGTGAACTTCGCGGTTCCTCATGGTGAGTACCTGGAGAATTCTGTGAGAGCTTACGTTTTTTGTGTCCAGTCCAGCTGCAGTCGCTCACCTTCATCCTCCACATCACCTGAGCCAGCGAGAGCCTCTCGAACTTCCCCAGACGCAGGAAGTGCTTCACACAGGACAGGAAGTTCAGCAGGTTCTGCTCGGAGCCCCAGAGCTCGAGCGGAACAACGTAGCGTACGCACTCCCTGACGAACAGATAGACCCTGTAGAAGGAGCAATGGGAAACCAGCAGGGATGACAGGTCCTCCATCCCCTCACCGCCTGAGCACTTCTTACGCAGGAAGTGGGCATACGGGCACTTCCTGTGTTGCCGTAGCAACCGGCTGAAAAGGGGCACCATTCCAAAAAAGCGTTTGGGAAGCTTTCTTGGTTTCGGTTCTGCTCCGGACAAACAGGCTTCACCCTGGAGGAAGATCATCCTCACAAGTTCCACCCCCAGAATTCGCCTGGCTCCGCCCACTCCTCCCCGTATCTTCCGGTTGAGGAGGAAGCCCTTCATGCCACGGCCGCTGTAGAGCATGCTGAGTACCCGGACGGAGCAGTGGGAGGGGCGTGGAGGGGGCTGGTCACTCGGCTTCCAACTAGACACTCCCTCTTTGGGGGCGGTACCTGATGTAACTGGCTCCACCCACTCCGACTGAACAGAATCTGCTCCATTTGTCTCAACTGGAGGCTCTCCAGGTGGACTGCTGGCATTTTCTGTGACATCAATACATTTCTTCTTGGCTTCAGTACCCTCGTCCTCTGTTCCTTCACTTTCTTCTCCATCTCCTCCTCCTCTTTTTCTCTTTCTAGTGCTTTCTACATCTTGGGCAACTTCTTCTACTTTGTCTATCTGTCTCTTTTTGGTGTTGGCCGTTTTTCTACCTTTGCTTGCCTTAGTCTCGGGTCCACAGGTGGTGGAACCACTTTGTCTTTCTTCATTCTTTCTCTTTTTGCTAGTGTTTCTTGCTCTAGGCTTGTGTCCCCCTCTCCTGCTGCTGCCACAGGTGACAGGTGGGCCGGAGGTGAGGAAGAACCCAGACCAGGGGCGCACAGGTACCAGGTCATAAATAGGCACGCCGCAAAACTGCACCAGACATGAAGGGGGTGCTGTGACGAACACCGAGCACTCCTGCAGTAGGTATTTTGTGACCTCGGTGCCCAGCCGTTGGTTGATCTTGGCCCACAGCTCACTACCGGTGATAAAGGCAGCACTTTGGGAGACAGCCCCATGGAACTTGAAGGGGTCCCAGTCTCCCCGCTGGTTGCTATAGTGATAGCCAAAGCTTAGGACGTTCCTCTTCTTCTTTCTCTTCATGTGGTTCAGCACGAACGCCAACACCTCAGGCAGCGTGGCCAGCTGGGAAGAAAAGGAGAATGAAGTTTACTTAGCAGACATCCTCAGTGTTTCATCTAGGGGAGGCACATAGATGTAAGGGCAGGGACTGTGGGTGAATACGCTTAATTAGTGTTCATTTTTTAATATCATTTATACATCATAAAATAGACGTGTACACACAAATAAATGTCAGACATATGCATTACATGTGGATCATACATATATGTCTGATAAAGTTACGGCAAATTAAATTATTGAAATGTTTCAGGAAATAATATTTTAATATTTTTTTTCTTCAGTTTTTAAATTATTTTATTATTTTTTCCCAGTTTGAAAAATTTCTGGCTGGGTCCTTCGCCCAGTCCTGGCCCATACACTGCAGAGTGAGTAGAACTAATGAATGTGGCCAAAATTACATTGTTCGTCCAAAACATTCACATGATATGAAAACCAGAATCAGCCCAAAACTGGAATTTGGGAATTACTCTGAATCTCAAGTGGAAATAAAATTTGAATTTGAAACACATTAAAACACTAACTTAACTCAGCTAAACATCGAGCTGCATCTGTGTTTGTGCTTGCTGTAAAAGACCAACATGCCTGGCTATGACTGACCACGGGAAAGAAGCAGGAGTGAAACAGATGCTTGTAGGAAACAGCACAGGTTTTTTGGGTTGCTGTAGTGACCCTGCATGCTTAAAATCCTGCTGCTTTTCAAATGCAAATTCACTACAGCAGCTGTTTGCAGCCTGTTCTGTACTGGATCTAAGCTCTATAATAAAAAGCCCTCGTGGTGTTAGGCTGACATGCAGAACTGCCAAACCCACAAACACCTCCAGCTCATTCCTGCAGAACCCACAGCGTCACTCACCACAACTGACAACTCATCAAGATACGGGACACAAATACCTTGTCTGAGGCCAACCTTAACCTGCCCCGGCCTGCATTGGCCTGCACACGCTCAGAATGAGCAGCTGGAGGAGGAGGACCGAACTCTGGAGATACGGCACCAAAACACTGCATCAACTACTGTGTCTGATCCACACGCACCAGCACAACACACACTAACACAACACCACCACATCAGCGTTACTGCAGTGCTGAGAATGATCCACCACCCAAACAGTACCTGCTCTGTGAGGGTCCATGGGGGTCCTGACCACTGAAGAACAGGGTAACAGAGTATCAGAGAAACAGATGGACTACAGTCTGTAACTGTAGAACTACAGAGTGCAGCTATACAGTAAGTGGAGCTGATAAAGTGGACAGTGAGTGTGCATTAATCCTCGCTATCATAGAGATATCCTCTTGTGCCTCCACTTTCCATTGGCTGTAGGCCGAACCTCGGCTCATGGTTCAGAGACAGTGAGAAACCTGCTATGTGCAGTTACTCCTCTAAAAACAAATGCCGGGATTAGGGAACCAGAGCCAAAACACTGTCCAGCACCAGCGTTCACTCCGGCAGCACTGTCTAAACCATGAGGGAATCAGTCATGCGTCTGTGCCTGCCAGCACATCTCCGAGGACAGAACTTCCGTCTGCCAAGATCTTCAGGCTCCAGCAGGTCCCGGATGCCAGATCTCCCAGTAATCCACTTGTTTACAGGAGTCAAAAAGGTAGAGCCTCTGCGGCCCATCTTCACCTAGACGTCCACATGGGAACTGAACCAGCACAAAGAACAGGTACTTTTCTCACCAGACTGCAGCTGTTCTTACTCCACAGATGTCAGCACTTAAACGATTTTCCAACATGTTCTGCATGACAGTCCTTCAGTACTTCTGCTGGAAGTTCTCACTTTGCTTTTAGTAACATTTATCAAGATGAAACTTCACAATCTATATCACTCCTAACTCCACAGACAGCTCCACAGATAATTCCAAGGGTAACTCCAAAGCTAACTGAACAGACCGACAGCTAACTCCACAGCTAACTCCACAGCTAACCCCACAGCTACCTGAACAGACCCACAGCTAACTCCACAGCTAACTCCACAGATCCACAGCTAACTGAACAGACACACAGCTAATTGAACAGATCAACAGCTAACTCCACAGCTAAACCGACAGCTAACTGAACAGCTAACTGAACAGATCCACAGCTAACCCCACAGCTAACCCCACAGCTAACTGAACAGATCCACAGCTAACCCCACAGCTAACCACATAGCTAACTGAACAGATCCACAGCTAACTCCACAGCTAACCCCACAGCTAACTGAACAGATCCACAGCTAACTCCACAGCTAACCCCACAGCTAACTGAACAGATCCACAGCTAACTCCACAGCTAACCCCAAAGATAACTGAAAAGATCCACAGCTAAGCCCACAGCTAACTGAACAGCTAACTGAACAGATCCACAGCTAACTCCACAGCTAACTGAACAGATCCACAGCTAACTCCACAGCTAACCCCACAGCTAACTGAACAGATCCACAGCTAACCCCACAGCTAACTGAACAGATCCACAGCTAACCCCACAGCTAACCCCATAGCTAACTGAACAGATCCACAGCTAACCCCACAGCTAACCCCATAGCTAACTGAACAGATCCACAGCTAACCCCACAGCTAACCCCATAGCTAACTGAACAGATCCACAGCTAATCCCACAGCTAACTGAACAGATCCACAGCTAACCCCATAGCCAACTGAACAGATCCACAGCTAACTTCACAGCTAACCCCACAGCTAACTGAACAGATCCACAGCTAACTCCACAGCTAACCCCAAAGATAACTGAAAAGATCCACAGCTAACCCCACAGCTAACTGAACAGATCCACAGCTAACTCCACAGCTAACCCCACAGCTAACCAAACAGCTAACTGAAAAGATCCACAGCTAACCCCACAGCTAACTGAAAAGATCCACAGCTAACCCCACAGCTAACCCCACAGCTAACCCCACAGCTAACTGAAAAGATCCACAGCTAACCCCACAGCTAACTGAAAAGATCCACAGCTAACCCCACAGCTAACAGAACAGATCCAAAGCTAACTCCACAGCTAACCCCACAGCTAACTGAAAAGATCCACAGCTAACTCCACAGCTAACTGAATAGATCCACAGCTAACTCCACAACTAACCCCACAGCTAACTAAATAGATCCACAGCGAACTCCACAGCTAACCCCACAGCTAACCCCACAGCTAACTGAACAGATCCACAGCTAACCCCACAGCTAACTGAACAGATCCACAGCTAACTGAACAGATCCACAGCTGACTGAACAGATCCACAGCTGACTCCACAGCTAACCCCACAGCTAACTGAACAGATCCACAGCTAACTCCACAGCTAACCCCACAGCTATCTGAACAGATCCAGAGCTAACTCCACAGCTAACCCCACAGCTAACCCCAGAGCTAACTGAACAGATCCACAGCTAACTCCACAGCTAACCCCACAGCTAACTGAACAGATCCACAGCTAACCCCACAGCTAACCCCACAGCTAACCCCACAGCTAACCCCACAGCTAACTGAACAGATCCACAGCTAACTCCACAGCTAACCCCAAAACTAACTGAAAAGATCCACAGCTAACTCCACAGCTAACCCCACAACTAACTGAAAAGATCCACAGCTAACTCCACAGCTAACCCCACAGCTAACTGAACAGATCCACAGCTAACTCCACAGCTAACCCCACAGCTAACTGAACAGATCCAAAGCTAACTCCACAGCTAACCCCACAGCTAACTGAATAGACCCACAGCTAACTCCACAACTAACCCCATAGCTAACTGAACAGATCCAAAGCTAACTCCACAGCTAACTGAACAGATCCACAGCTAACCCCACAGCTAACTGAACACATCCACAGCTAACCCCACAGCTAACTGAACACATCCACAGCTAACCCCACAGCTATCTGAACAGATCCACAGCTAACTCCACAGCTAACTGAACAGATCCACAGCTAACTCCACAGCTAACCCCACAGCTAACTGAACAGATCCACAGCTAACCCCACAGCTAACTGAACAGATCCACAGCTAACCCCACAGCTAACTGAACACATCCACAGCTAACCCCACAGCTAACTGAACACATCCACAGCTAACCCCACAGCTAACTGAACACATCCACAGCTAACCCCACAGCTAACTGAACAGATCCACAGCTAACTCCACAGCTAACCCCACAGCTAACCCCACAGCTAACTGAACAGATCCAAAGCTAACTCCAGAGCTAACCCCACAGCTAACTGAATAGACCCACAGCTAACTCCACAACTAACCCCACAGCTAACTGAACAGATCCACAGCTAACTCCACAGCTAACTGAACAGATCCACAGCTAACCCCACAGCTAACGGAACACATCCACAGCTAACCCCACAGCTAACTGAACACATCCACAGCTAACCCCACAGCTAACTGAACAGATCCACAGCTAACCCCACAGCTAACTGAACAGATCCACAGCTAACCCCACAGCTAACCCCACAGCTAACCCCACAGCTAACTGAACAGATCTACAGCTAACCCCACAGCTAACTGAACAGATCCACAGCTAACCCCACAGCTAACTGAACAGATCCACAACTAACCCCATAGCTAACTGAACAGATCCACAGCTAACTCCACAGCTAACTGAACAGATCTACAGCTAACTCCACAGCTAAACCCACAGATCCATAGCTAACCCCACAGATCCACAGCTAACTCCACAGATCCACATCTAACTCCACAGATCCACAGCTAACCCCACAGATCCACAGCTAAGCCCACAGATCCACAGCTAAGCCCACAGATCAACAGCTCACCCCACAGATCCACATCTAAATCCACAGATCCAAAACTAACCCCACAGATCTACAGCTAACACCACAGATCTACAGCTAAGCCCACAGATCAACAGCTCACCCCACAGATCCACATCTAAATCCACAGATCCACAACTAACCCCACAGATCTACAGCTAACACCACAGATCTACAGCTGACCCCACAGATCCACAGCTAACCCCACAGCTAACTGAACACATCCACAGCTAACCCCACAGCTAACTGTGCTTTCCAAGATGGCGGCGCGTGCACAACACGAGGCCCAGCGTCTCTCCGGATTTCGCCTTCTAGTAGTTATCTGCCTACTGGTTTCAACTTTTTTTACCTCAAACTGCCTAGCATACATTTCCTACAGCCGACAGGCTTTGTTGAACATTGGTTTCACCTGCAACAACAGAGTTTTGAACCATCTAGAACTCCCTCGGGAAATCTCAGCAGTACCGTGGGCAACGCAGCCTGCTCCCCCAACGGAGCGCAGCCGGCGCCGGCGCGCAGAACGCAAACAAAAGCGGGGTAAGCGAGGGGGGCTACGTGCTAAGCTAAGGCTAAGCCCCCACCGATCGGCGGTTCCCAGCTTGTTTCTTGCCAACGTCCGGGCTCTAGCGGGCAAAATGGACGAGCTGCGACTATGGACCACTACACAGAGATGGATCAGGGAGTGTAACGTCATGATTGTGACGGAATCGTGGCTGAACAGCGACATTCCCGACATCGCGGTGGAGCTGGACGGACGCAGCATGTTCAGAGCGGACAGAGTGGCTGAGGACTCCGGCAAGAGCAGAGGGGGGGGTCTGTGCATCTATGTAAACAAACTGTGGTGCACTGACTCCACAGAAACTGAACGTCGGTGTTCTTCTAACTTAGAATACCTGATGATAAAGTGTCGCCCCTTTCATATGGCTAGAGAGCATTCAGCCGCTATTATTACTGCTGCCTACGTCCCTCCTGATGCCAATGCTAAACTAGCTATGGAGGAGCTGAGTTTGGCAATCAGTAAACAACAAACTGCGCATCCAGACGGTCTTTTTATTGTTGCGGGGGACTTCAATCATTCCAACCTGAAATCTGTACTGCCAAAATTTCATCAGAATGTCTCCTGCCCAACAAGAGGAGACAAAACCCTGGATCATGTCTACACAAATATCGCAGAGGCATACAAGGCTGTACCCCTCCCCCACCTGGGGCAGTCTGATCACCTCTCATTGTTCCTGCTCCCGAAGTATGTGCCATTCATCAGACGTGTGAAAACATCAACAAAGACTGTTAAGGTATGGCCAGAGGGGGCCATCTCTACACTACAGCGTCAGTTTGAAAACACTGACTGGAGTGTGTTCTCCTCTCAAGCCACCACAGAATCTCACACAGACTTGGACACGTACACTTCAGCAGTCATGAGTTACATAAACTCATGCATAGACAACGTCACTTCTGTTAAACAACTGAAAATCTTTCCTAATCAGAAACCCTGGATGAATGCAGAGGTTCGCCTACTGCTGAAAGCACGTGATGCTGCTTTCAGATCTGGCGATGCCGAGGCTTACAGCTCAGCCAGGGCAAACCTGAAAAAAGGGATTAAGAAAGCCAAGTACATCTACAAACTGTCTGTTGAGGAGAACTTCCACAACTCTGACCCCCGCCGCATGTGGAAGGGCATTCAGGCAATCACTGGCTACAGGCCTCCATCCCTGACCCCCTCAGCCAGCAGTGCCTCTCTCCCAGATGAGCTTAATCAGTTCTACGCTCGTTTCGACCAGAGGAATGACCAACACAGCACGTGGAGTGGTCTTCCCCACAATGAAAGCCCCCTCACACTTTCCACTGATAATGTACAGTCTGTACTGAGCAAGGTGCATTCACGCAAAGCTGCTGGTCCAGATGGCGTCCCTGGACGTGTCCTCAGAGCGTGCGCTGGACAGTTAGCCAAGGTCTTCACCGATATCTTCAACCTATCACTGGCCCAGGCTGCTGTTCCGGCATGCTGGAAGACATCCACCATCATACCGGTGCCAAAGTGCTCATCTGCTGCATGTCCTAATGACTTCCGCCCAGTCGCACTCACCCCCATTGTGATGAAGTGCTTTGAGAAACTGGTCCTCAACCACCTAAAGACAGTGCTCCCACCATCCCTGGACTCCCACCAGTTTGCATACCGTGCAAACAGGTCGACTGAGGATGCAATTTCCACTGCTCTTCACTCTGCCCTCACCCATCTGGATGAAAGGAACACCTACATCCGCATGCTGTTCATCGACCTCAGCTCTGCTTTTAACACGGTCATCCCAACTAGGCTGGTCACCAAGCTCAGCGACCTGGGAATCAGCACCCCCATGTGTAACTGGGTTTTGGAATTCCTGACAGACCGACCCCAATCTGTGAGATTGGGCAGTCATATGTCTACCACCATCACCCTGAACACTGGTGTGCCGCAAGGCTGTGTGCTGAGCCCTCTGCTCTTCTCCCTGTTCACCCACGATTGTGTTCCTCTGCACACATCTAACATCCTCATCAAGTTTGCAGACGACACCACAGTGGTTGGCCACATCAGGAACAACGATGAATCGGCCTACAGGGAGGAGATCCAGCACCTGACTTCCTGGTGCACCACCAACAACCTCATCCTGAACACAGGCAAAACCAAAGAACTCATCGTGGACTATCGGAAAACCAAGGGCTGCACACACTCTCCTGTCTACATCAACGGAGCAGAGGTAGAACGTGTGTCCAGCTTTAGGTTCCTGGGAATCCACATCTCGGCAGACCTTTCATGGTCCTTCAACACCTCCCATCTCATCAAGAAGGCACAGCAGCGTCTTTACTTCCTGAGGAGACTAAAACAAGACCGGCTGTCTCCTCAGATCCTCACAAATTTTTACAGATGCACCATCGAGAGCATACTGACCAACTGTGTGACCGTGTGGTACAGTAGCTCCACTGTGGCGGAAAGGAAATCCCTGCAGAGGGTAGTAAGGACTGCTCAGCGCATCACAGGCATGCAGCTCCCTGCCATCAAAGACATTCACCACCAGCGCTGTGTGCGCAGAGCACACAGCATCATTAAGGACCCCTCCCACCCCAACCACAAACTGTTCAACCTACTTCCATCCGGGAGGAGATACAAGAGCATCCGGGCCAGAACCAGTCGGCTCAGGTCCAGCTTCTTTCCCTCCACAATCACTCTGCTGAACTCCACACCTCGCTGATATCACTACCACTCATACTGCACACAGCGGACTATGAACACTGCCTTTCATACTACACTCACCAATCAGAGCTGTTGTTTTATTTTATTCATCATTATTACCACTGCACAAATGTAACATTCTACTGCCATGTAAATAACACATCGCAACAGTTATTCTATACAGTGTACATCTCCAACATGTTCATGTATATATCTACACATCTATAATCTATTTTTTTGCATATCTATAAGTAATTTATTCTATATACTGTAATGTTGCACTATGCCTATTTATTGCACACTTGCACACTCTCTTTTTGCACTATTTGCTACTATTTGCACTTCTGGTAGATGCTAACTGCATTTCGTTGCCATGTACTTATACTGAGTAATGACAATAAAGTTGAATCTATCTATCTATCTATCTAACTGAACAGATCCACAGCTAACTCCACAGCTAACCCCACAGCTAACCCCACAGCTAACTGAACAGATCCAAAGCTAACTCCACAGCTAACTCCAGAGCTAACCCCACAGCTAACTGAATAGACCCACAGCTAACTCCACAACTAACCCCATAGCTAACTGAACAGATCCACAGCTAACTCCACAGCTAACTGAACAGATCCACAGCTAACCCCACAGCTAACTGAACACATCCACAGCTAACCCCACAGCTAACTGAACACATCCACAGCTAACCCCACAGCTAACTGAACACATCCACAGCTAACCCCACAGCTAACCCCACAGCTAACCCCACAGCTAACTGAACAGATCCACAGCTAACTGAACACATCCAAAGCTAACCCCACAGCTAACTGAACAGATCCACAGCTAACTCCACAGCTAACCCCACAGCTAACCCCACAGCTAACTGAACAGATCCAAAGCTAACTCCACAGCTAACTCCACAGCTAACCCCACAGCTAACTGAATAGACCCACAGCTAACTCCACAGCTAACCCCATAGCTAACTGAACAGATCCACAGCTAACCTCTACAGCTAACTGAACAGATCCACAGCTAACCCCACAGCTAACTGAACACATCCACAGCTAACCCCACAGCTAACTGAACAGATCCACAGCTAAATCCACAGCTAACCCCACAGCTAACCCCACAGCTAAGCCCACAGCTAATTGAACAGATCTACAGCTAACCCCACAGCTAACTGAACAGATCCAAAGCTAACCCCACAGCTAACTGAACAGATCCACAACTAACCCCATAGCTAACTGAACAGATCCACAGCTAACTCCACAGCTAACTCCACAGCTAACTGAACAGATCTACAGCTAACTCCACAGCTAAACCCACAGATCCATAGCTAACCCCACAGATCCACAGCTAACTCCACAGATCCACATCTAACTCCACAGATCCACATCTAACTCCACAGATCCACAGCTAACCCCACATATCTACAGTTAACCCCACAGATCCACAGCTAACCCCACAGATCCACAGCTAACCCCACAGATCTACAGCTAACCCCACAGATCCACAGCTCACCCCACAGATCCACAGCTCACCCCACAGATCAACAGCTAACCCCACAGATCTATAGCTAACCCCACAGATCTACAGCTAACCCCACAGATCTACAGCTAACCCCACAGATCCACAGCTAACTCCACAGATCCACAGCTAACTCCACAGATCCACAGCTAACCCCACAGATCCACAGCTAACCCCACAGATCCACAGCTAACCCCACAGATCTACAGCTAACCCCACAGATCTACAGCTAACTCCACAGATCCACAGCTAACTCCACAGATCCACAACTAGCCCCACAGATCCACAGCTAACCCCACAGATCCACAGCTAACCCCACTGATCTATAGCTAACCCTACAGATCCACAGCTAACCCCACAGATCCACAGCTAACCCCACAGATCTATACCTAACACTACAGATCTACAGCTAACCCCAAAGATCCACAGCTAACTCCACAGATCCACAGCTAGCCCCAAAGATCCACAGCTAGCCCTACAGATCCACAGCTAACCCCACAGATCCACAGCTAACCCCACAGATCCACAGCTAACCCCACAGATCTATAGCTAACCCTACAGATCTAAAGCTAACCCCACAGATCCACAGCTAACCCCACAGATCTACAGCTAACCCCACAGATCCACAGCTAACCCCACAGATCCACAGCTAACTCCACAGATCCACAGCTAGCCCCACAGATCCACAGCTAACCCCACAGATCCACAGCTAACCCCACAGATCAACAGCTAACCCCACAGATCCATAGCTAACCCCACAGATCCACAGCTAACCCCACAGATCCACAGCTAACCCCACAGATCCAAAGCTAACCCTACAGATCTATAGCTAACCCCACAGATCTACAGCTACCCCACAGATCTACAGCTACCCCACAGATCCACAGCTAACTCCACAGATCCACAGCTAACTCCACAGATCCACAGCTAGCCCCACAGATCCACAGCTAACCCCACAGATCCACAGCTAACCCCACAGATCAACAGCTAACCCCACAGATCCATAGCTAACCCCACAGATCCACAGCTAACCCCACAGATCCACAGCTAACCCCACAGATCCAAAGCTAACCCTACAGATCTATAGCTAACCCCACAGATCTACAGCTACCCCACAGATCTACAGCTACCCCACAGATCCACAGCTAACCCCACAGATCCACAGCTAATCCCACAGATCCAAAGCTAACCCTACAGATCTATAGCTAACCCCACAGATCTACAGCTAACCCCACAGATCTACAGCTACCCCACAGATCTACAGCTACCCCACAGATCCACAGCTAACCCCACAGATCCACAGCTAATCCTACAGATCCACAGCTAATCCCACAGATCCACAGCTAATCCTACAGATCCACAGCTAACCCCACAGATCCACAGCTAACCCCACAGATCCACAGCTAGCCCCACAGCTAGCCCCACAGATCCACAGCTAACCCTACAGATCTATAGCTAACCCCACAGATCCACAGCTAACCCCACAGATCCACAGCTAACCCCACAGATCCACAGCTAACCCCACAGATCCATAGCTAACCCCACAGATCCACAGCTAACCCCACAGATCTACAGCTAACCCCACAGATCTACAGCTAACCCCACAGATCCACAGCTAACCCCACAGATCCACAACTAGCCCCACAGATCCACAGCTAACTCCACAGATCCACAGCTAGCCCCACAGATCCACAGCTAACCCCACAGATCCACAGCTAACCCCACAGATCAACAGCTAACCCCACAGATCCACAGCTAACCCCACAGATCCACAGCTAACCCCACAGATCCACAGCTAACCCCACAGATCAACAGCTACATCCACAGATCTACAGCTAACCCCACAGATCCACAGCTAACCCCACAGATCCACAGCTAACCCCACAAATCAACATCTACATCCACAGATCTACAGCTAACCCCACAGATCTACAGCTAACCCCACATATCCACAGCTAATCCTACAGATCCATAGCTAACCCCACAGATCCACAGCTAACCCCACAGATCCAAAGCTAACCCTACAGATCTATAGCTAACCCCACAGATCCACAGCTAGCCCCACAGCTAGCCCCACAGATGCACAGCTAACCCTACAGATCTATAGCTAACCCCACAGATCCACAGCTAACCCCACAGATCCACAGCTAACCCCACAGATCCATAGCTAACCCCACAGATCCACAGCTAACCCCACAGATCTACAGCTAACCCCACAGATCTACAGCTAACCCCACAGATCCACAGCTAACCCCACAGATCCACAACTAGCCCCACAGATCCACAGCTAACTCCACAGATCCACAGCTAGCCCCACAGATCCACAGCTAACCCCACAGATCCACAGCTAACCCCACAGATCCACAGCTAACCCCACAGATCCACAGCTAACCCCACAGATCCACAGCTAACCCCACAGATCAACAGCTACATCCACAGATCTACAGCTAACCCCACAGATCCACAGCTAACCCCACAGATCCACAGCTAACCCCACAGATCAACATCTACATCCACAGATCTACAGCTAACCCCACAGATCTACAGCTAACCCCACATATCCACAGCTAACCCCACAGATCCACAGCTAACCCTACAGATCCATAGCTAACCCCACAGATCCACAGCTAACCCCAAAGATCTACAGCTAACCCCACAGATCTACAGCTAACCCCACAGATCCACAGCTAACTCCACAGATCCACAACTAGCCCCACAGATCCACAGCTAACTCCACAGATCCACAGGTAACTCCACAGATCCACAGGTAGCCCCACAGATCCACAGCTAACCCCACAGATCCACAGCTAACCCCACAGATCAACAGCTAACCCCACAGATCCATAGCTAACCCCACAGATCCACAGCTAACCCCACAGATCCACAGCTACATCCACAGATCTACAGCTAACCCCACAGATCCATAGCTAACCCCACAGATCCACAGCTAACCCCACAGATCCACAGCTAACCCCACAGATCAACAGCTACATCCACAGATCTACAGCTAACCCCACAGATCTACAGCTAACCCCACAAATCCACAGCTAACCCCACAGATCTACAGCTAACCCTACAGATCCACAGCTAACTCCACAGATCCACAGCTAACCCCACAGATCTACAGCTAACCCCACAGATCTACAGCTAACCCCACAGATCCACAGCTAACCCCACAGATCTATACCTAACCCTACAGATCTACAGCTAACCCCACAGATCCACAGCTAACCCCACAGATCAACAGCTACATCCACAGATCTACAGCTAACCCCACAGATCTACAGCTAACCCCACATATCCACAGCTAACCCTACAGATCCATAGCTAACCCCACAGATCCACAGCTAACCCCAAAGATCTACAGCTAACCCCACAGATCTACAGCTAACCCCACAGATCTACAGCTAACCCCACAGATCCACAGCTAACTCCACAGATCCACAACTAGCCCCACAGATCCATAGCTAACCCCACAGATCCACAGCTAACCCCACAGATCCACAGCTAACCCCACAGATCAACAGCTACATCCACAGATCTACAGCTAACCCCACAGATCCACAGCTAACCCCACAGATCTATACCTAACCCTACAGATCTACAGCTAACCCCACAGATCCACAGCTAACCCTACAGATCCACAGCTAAACCTACAGATCCACAGCTAGCCCCACAGATCCACAGCTAAACCTACAGATCCACAGCTAGCCCCACAGATCCACAGCTAACCCCACAGATCCACAGCTAACCCCACAGATCCACAGCTAACCCCACAGATCTACAGCTAACCCTACAGATCCACAGCTAACTCCACAGATCCACAGCTAACCCCACAGATCCACAGCTAGCCCCACAGATCCACAGCTAACCCCACAGATCCACAGCTAACCCCACAGATCAACAGCTAACCCCACAGATCTACAGCTAACCCCACAGATCTACAGCTAACCCCACAGATCTACAGCTAACCCCACAGATCCACAGCTAACCCCACAGATCTATACCTAACCCTACAGATCTACAGCTAACCCCACAGATCCACAGCTAACCCTACAGATCCACAGCTAGCCCCACAGATCCACAGCTAACCCCACAGATCCACAGCTAACCCCACAGATCCACAGCTAACCCCACAGATCCACAGCTAACCCTACAGATCCACAGCTAACCCCACAGATCCACAGCTAACCCCACAGATCCACAGCTAACCCCACAGATCCACAGCTAACTCCACAGATCCACAGCTAGCCCCACAGATCCACAGCTAACCCCACAGATCCACAGCTAACCCCACAGATCTACAGCTAACCCCACAGATCTACAGCTAACCCCACAGATCTACAGCTAACCCCACAGATCCACAGCTAACCCCACAGATCTATACCTAACCCTACAGATCTACAGCTAACCCCACAGATCCACAGCTAACCCTACAGATCCACAGCTAACCCTACAGATCCACAGCTAACCCCACAGATCCACAGCTAACCCCACAGATCCACAGCTAACCCCACAGATCCACAGCTAACCCCACAGATCCACAGCTAACCCCACAGATCCACAGCTAACCCCACAGATCCACAGCTAGCCCCACAGATCCACAGCTAACCCCACAGATCCACAGCTAACCCCACAGATCAACAGCTAACCCCACAGATCCACAGCTAACCCCACAGATCCACAGCTAACTCCACAGATCCACAGCTAACCCCACAGATCCACAGCTAACTCCACAGATCCACAACTAGCCCCACAGATCCACAGGTAACTCCACAGATCCACAGGTAACTCCACAGATCCACAGGTAACTCCACAGATCCACAGCTAGCCCCACAGATCCACAGCTAACCCCACAGATCCACAGCTAACCCCACAGATCAACAGCTAACCCCACAGATCCACAGCTAACCCCACAGATCCACAGCTAACTCCACAGATCCACAGCTAACCCCACAGATCCACAGCTAACCCTACAGATCCACAGCTAACTCCACAGATCCACAGCTAACCCCACAGATCCACAGCTAACCCCACAGATCCACAGCTGACTCCACAGATCCACAGCTAGCCCCACAGATCCACAGCTAACCCCACAGATCCACAGCTAACCCCACAGATCCACAGCTAACCCCACAGATCCACAGCTGACTCCACAGATCCACAGCTAGCCCCACAGATCCACAGCTAACCCCACAGATCCACAGCTAACCCCACAGATCCACAGCTAACCCTACAGATCTATAGCTAACCCCACAGATCTACAGCTAACCCCACAGATCCACAGCTAGCCCTACAGATCCATAGCTAACCCCACAGATCCACAGCTAACCCCACAGATCCACAGCTAACCCTACAGATCCACAGCTAACTCCACAGATCCACAGCTAACCCCACAGATCCACAGCTAACCCCACAGATCCACAGCTGACTCCACAGATCCACAGCTAGCCCCACAGATCCACAGCTAACCCCACAGATCCACAGCTAACCCCACAGATCCACAGCTAACCCCACAGATCCACAGCTGACTCCACAGATCCACAGCTAGCCCCACAGATCCACAGCTAACCCCACAGATCCACAGCTAACCCCACAGATCCACAGCTAACCCTACAGATCTATAGCTAACCCCACAGATCTACAGCTAACCCCACAGATCCACAGCTAGCCCTACAGATCCATAGCTAACCCCACAGATCCACAGCTAACCCATCAGATCCACAGCTAACCCCACAGATCCACAGCTAACCCCACAGATCCACAGCTAACCCTACAGATCCACAGCTAACTCCACAGATCCACAGCTAACCCCACAGATCCACAGCTAACCCCACAGATCCACAGCTGACTCCACAGATCCACAGCTAGCCCCACAGATCCACAGCTAACCCCACAGATCCACAGCTAACCCCACAGATCAACAGCTAACCCCACAGATCCACAGCTAACCCCACAGATCCACAGCTAACCCCACAGATCTACAGCTAACCCCACAGATCTACAGCTAACCCCACAGATCCACAGCTAACTCCACAGATCTACAGCTAACCCCACAGATCAACAGCTAACCCCACAGATCCACAGCTAACCCCACAGATCCACAGCTAACCCCACAGATCTACAGCTAACCCTACAGATCCACAGCTAACTCCACAGATCCACAGCTAACCCCACAGATCCACAGGTAGCCCCACAGATCCACAGCTAACCCCACAGATCCACAGCTAACCCCACAGATCAACAGCTAACCCCACAGATCCATAGCTAACCCCACAGATCCACAGCTAACCCCACAGATCCACAGCTAACCCCACAGATCCACAGCTAACCCCACAGATCTACAGCTACATCCACAGATCTACAGCTAACCCCACAGATCCACAGCTAACCCCACAGATCCACAGCTAACCCCACAGATCCACAGCTAACCCCACAGATCAACAGCTACATCCACAGATCTACAGCTAACCCCACAGATCTACAGCTAACCCCACATATCCACAGCTAACCCCACAGATCCACAGCTAACCCCACAGATCTACAGCTAACCCCACAGATCTACAGCTAACCCCACAGATCCACAGCTAACCCCACAGATCTATACCTAACCCTACAGATCTACAGCTAACCCCACAGATCCACAGCTAACCCCACAGATCAACAGCTACATCCACAGATCTACAGCTAACCCCACAGATCTACAGCTAACCCCACATATCCACAGCTAACCCCACAGATCCACAGCTAACCCTACAGATCCACAGCTAACCCCACAGATCCACAGCTAACCCCAAAGATCTACAGCTAACCCCACAGATCTACAGCTAACCCCACAGATCCACAGCTAACTCCACAGATCCACAACTAGCCCCACAGATCCACAGCTAACTCCACAGATCCACAGGTAACTCCACAGATCCACAGCTAGCCCCACAGATCCACAGCTAACCCCACAGATCCACAGCTAACCCCACAGATCAACAGCTAACCCCACAGATCAACAGCTAACCCCACAGATCCATAGCTAACCCCACAGATCCACAGCTAACCCCACAGATCCACAGCTAACCCCACAGATCCACAGCTAACCCCACAGATCTACAGCTACATCCACAGATCTACAGCTAACCCCACAGATCCACAGCTAACCCCACAGATCCACAGCTAACCCCACAGATCAACAGCTACATCCACAGATCTACAGCTAACCCCACAGATCTACAGCTAACCCCACATATCCACAGCTAACCCCACAGATCCACAGCTAACCCCACAGATCTACAGCTAACCCTACAGATCCACAGCTAACTCCACAGATCCACAGCTAACCCCACAGATCTACAGCTAACCCCACAGATCTACAGCTAACCCCACAGATCCACAGCTAACCCCACAGATCTATACCTAACCCTACAGATCTACAGCTAACCCCACAGATCCACAGCTAACCCCACAGATCAACAGCTACATCCACAGATCTACAGCTAACCCCACAGATCTACAGCTAACCCCACATATCCACAGCTAACCCCACAGATCCACAGCTAACCCTACAGATCCACAGCTAACCCCACAGATCCACAGCTAACCCCAAAGATCTACAGCTAACCCCACAGATCTACAGCTAACCCCACAGATCCACAGCTAACTCCACAGATCCACAACTAGCCCCACAGATCCACAGCTAACTCCACAGATCCACAGGTAACTCCACAGATCTACAGCTAGCCCCACAGATCCACAGCTAACCTCACAGATCCACAGCTAACCCCACAGATCAACAGCTAACCCCACAGATCCATAGCTAACCCCACAGATCCACAGCTAACCCCACAGATCCACAGCTAACCCCACAGATCAACAGCTACATCCACAGATCTACAGCTAACCCCACAGATCCACAGCTAACCCCACAGATCCACAGCTAACCCCACAGATCCACAGCTAACTCCACAGATCCACAGCTAGCCCCACAGATCCACAGCTAACCCCACAGATCCACAGCTAACCCCACAGATCAACAGCTAACCCCACAGATCCACAACTAACCCCACAGATCCACAGCTAACTCCACAGATCCACAGCTAGCCCCACAGATCCACAGCTAACCCCACAGATCCACAGCTAACCCCACAGATCAACAGCTAACCCCACAGATCTACAGCTAACCCCACAGATCTACAGCTAACCCCACAGATCTACAGCTAACCCCACAGATCCACAGCTAACCCCACAGATCTATACCTAACCCTACAGATCTACAGCTAACCCCACAGATCCACAGCTAACCCTACAGATCCACAGCTAACCCCACAGATCAACAGCTAACCCCACAGATCCACAGCTAACCCCACAGATCCACAGCTAACCCCACAGATCTACAGCTAACCCTACAGATCCACAGCTAACTCCACAGATCCACAGCTAACCCCACAGATCCACAGCTAACCCCACAGATCCACAGCTAACCCCACAGATCCACAGCTGACTCCACAGATCCACAGCTAGCCCAACAGATCCACAGCTAACCCCACAGATCCACAGCTAACCCCACAGATCCACAGCTAACCCTACAGATCTATAGCTAACCCCACAGATCTACAGCTAACCCCACAGATCCACAGCTAGCCCTACAGATCTATAGCTAACCCCACAGATCCACAGCTAACCCATCAGATCCACAGCAAACCCCACAGATCCACAGCTAACCCCACAGACCCACAGGTAACCCCACAGATCCACAGCTAACCCCACAGATCTATAGCTAACACTACAGATGCACAGCTAACCCCACAGATCTTCCCCTGTGAAGTTACAGGGTTGGAGGTACGAGGTTTCGCTCCGACAGCACTGATGTGCTGGTTTGACTGGTCTGCACTGGTTTTTCTAGGTTCCTGTCTGTGTGGGTACAATCAACGCCTGTTTCCTCACCATCAGGACAGGGTTACCCATCAGCCGCGCTCTGACTGGCTCTTTAAAACACGTTGTATGTTTCCTTTCAAATGTACGTGGAGGCTGCCCTGGACGTGGAGGCTGCCCTGGAGAAACACGTCTTACTGCATTTGTTTCAGCACAGAAATCTCTGTTCTAGACACCAGCACTTCAGGAACTGGAGCTGACCTGGAGTCTGGAGTCTTTTTATGGTTATTTTCACTGATTTACTCTGAATGTAAGAGTAAATCAATGACATTTTACAAGAGAAAAGTTAGTTAAGCTAATACTAATATTACAACACCATTTCTAAAAAAGTTGGGACGCTGTGCAAAATGTAAACAAAAACAAAATGCAATGATGTGCAAATCATTTAATGTTGCAAGTTAAAACTCTAAAGCCAAATATAAACAAGATCCAGAAACGCTGCCACCTTCTCTGGGCCTGAGCTCATTTAAAATGGAAAATTAGTAAATTGGGCTGTGGAAAATGAGTGAGGAAACACTTTGCTGAAGCCCCAGGGGGCCGCTGGGAAAACACTAAATAACGAGCCATGCTTTGCTGTTACTGGGCCAACAGAGGCCCACTGTTCTCTTACCATCTGGGTTCTATCTGCACCGCGTCTGTAATATTGAGGAGTAGACTGGCAAAACCAGCATAGACCAGAACAGCTGGTCGCCGGCAAAACCAGCATAGACCAGAACGGTTGGTTGCCAGCAAAACCAGCATAGACCAGAACGACTGGTCGCCGGCAAAACCAGCATAGACCAGAACGGCTGGCCACGGGCAAAACCAGCATAGACCAGAACGGCTGGCCACGGGCAAAACCAGCATAGACCAGAACGACTGGTCGCCGGCAAAACCAGCATAGACCAGAACGACTGGTCGCCAGCAAAACCAGCATAGACCAGAACGGCTGGCCACGGGCAAAACCAGCATAGACCAGAACGGCTGGCCACGGGCAAAACCAGCATAGACCAGAACGGCTGGTCGCCGGCAAAACCAGCATAGACCAGAACGGCTGGTCGCCGGCAAAACCAGCATAGACCAGAACGACTGGTCACGGGCAAAACCAGCATGGACCAGAACGGCTGGCCACGGGCAAAACCAGCATAGACCAGAACAGCTGGTCACCGGCAAAACCAGCATAGACCAGAACGGCTGGCCACGGGCAAAACCAGCATAGACCAGAACGGCTGGTCGCCGGCAAAACCAGCATAGACCAGAACAACTGGTCGCCGGCAAAACCAGCATAGACCAGAACGACTGGTCACGGGCAAAACCAGCATAGACCAGAACGGCTGGTCGCCGGCAAAACCAGCATAGACCAGAACGGCTGGCCACGGGCAAAACCAGCATAGACCAGAGCGGCTGGCCACGGGCAAAACCAGCATAGACCAGAACGGCTGGTCACCGGCAAAACCAGCATATGTTGTCTTTGGATGCTGGTATGCTCGTCAACCAGCATGACCAGGCCAGTCTAAACCAGTATAGACCACAAAATGCTTGCTAATCTGTGCTGTTTTGTTCAGCAGGTACTTTACGTGCAGTGGACAACGAAGCAGCTGGTACCAAAAGTGAGGTGAGTCGAGTCGAGTCGGTACCATGTGATAGAAAAGCGCCATTAGTAAACGGGCTAAAACCAGACGCGGGCATTTCCACGCGTTTTGGCCCCAACGAAACAAAAACAGCATAGACCAGAACAGCTGGTCGCCGGCAAAACCAGCATAGACCAGAACGGCTGGCCAGGGGCAAAACCAGCATAGACCAGAACGGCTGGCCACGGGCAAAACCAGCATAGACCAGAACGACTGGTCGCCGGCAAAACCAGCATAGACCAGAACGACTGGTCGCCGGCAAAACCAGCATAGACCAGAACGGCTGGCCACGGGCAAAACCAGCATAGACCAGAACGGCTGGCCACGGGCAAAACCAGCATAGACCAGAACGACTGGTCGCCGGCAAAACCAGCATAGACCAGAACGGCTGGTCGCCGGCAAAACCAGCATAGACCAGAACGGCTGGTCGCCGGCAAAACCAGCATAGACCAGAACGACTGGTCGCCGGCAAAACCAGCATAGACCAGAACGACTGGTCGCCGGCAAAACCAGCATAGACCAGAACGACTGGTCGCCGGCAAAACCAGCATAGACCAGAACGACTGGTCACAGGCAAAACCAGCATAGACCAGAACAGCTGGTCACCGGCAAAACCAGCATAGACCAGAACGGCTGGCCACGGGCAAAACCAGCATAGACCAGAACGGCTGGCCACGGGCAAAACCAGCATAGACCAGAACGTCTGGTCGCCGGCAAAACCAGCATAGACCAGAACGACTGGTCACGGGCAAAACCAGCATAGACCAGAACGGCTGGTCGCCGGCAAAACCAGCATAGACCAGAACGACTGGTCGCCGGCAAAACCAGCATAGACCAGAACGACTGGTCACGGGCAAAACCAGCATAGACCAGAACGGCTGGTCGCCGGCAAAACCAGCATAGACCAGAACGGCTGGCCACGGGCAAAACCAGCATATGTTGTCTTTGGATGCTGGTATGCTCGTCAACCAGCATGACCAAGCCAGTCTAAACCAGTATAGACCACAAAATGCTTGCTAATCTGTGCTGTTTTGTTCAGCAGGTACTTTACGTGCAGTGGACAACGAAGCAGCTGGTACCAAAAGTGAGGTGAGTCGAGTCGAGTCGGTACCATGTGATGGAAAAGCGCCATTAGTAAACGGGCTACAACCAGACGCGGGCATTTCCACGCGTTTTGGCCCCAACGGCCCACCGTAGTAAACAAATGTGTCGCTAGGCAGCGTGCCATTACTATGACAACCGAGAGCCAACCAGTAAATAAAATCTTAAAGCGATCAATCACAGACGATCAATCACAGGCGATCAGAAACTCGGAGCGCACACAGACCTGAGCGCGGCTGGCGGCGCGAGGCACGCGCGTGTCCTCCGAGCACACCACGAGCCCCGCCACGAGGTTCCTGAGGCGCGTGGGGTCCGAATCGAGCAGCAGCGCCGCCCCGCGGCCATCAGAGTACTGCACGCTTTCTGAGAAGGACAGCAGCGTCTGGACGGAGGAGTACACGCTCTGCAGCACACACAGCATATCACACACACCGTCACACACCATCACACCGTCACCCACAGACCACACTACCCGCACGCTCTCACACGCCGCAACAACATCCGCCTTGGAAGGGAGAACGGGATTGGAGGACAGCTCGGCACGCCTTAAAGGGACAGACACTGGCCACTTTATCCGAAACACCTACCTTGTGCTTCCGCTCACTGGCCACTTTATTAGAAACACCTACCCTGTGCTTCCGCTCACTGGCCACTTTATCGGAAACACCGACCCTGTGCTTCCACTCACTGGCCACTTTATCCGAAACACCTACCTTGTGCTTCCGCTCACTGGCCACTTTATTAGAAACACCTACCCTGTGCTTCCGCTCACTGGCCACTTTATTAGAAACACCTACCCTGTGCTTCCGCTCACTGGCCACTTTATTAGAAACACCTACCCTGTGCTTCCGCTCACTGGCCACTTTATCGGAAACACCGACCCTGTGCTTCCGCTCACTGGCCACTTTATTAGAAACACCTACCCTGTGCTTCCGCTCACTGGCCACTTTATCGGAAACACCTACCCTGTGCCTCCGCTCACTGGCCACTTTATCGGAAACACCTACCCTGTGCTTCCGCTCACTGGCCACTTTATCGGAAACACCTACCCTGTGCTTCCGCTCACTGGCCACTTTATCGGAAACACCTACCCTGTGCTTCCGCTCACTGGCCACTTTATTAGAAACACCTACCCTGTGCTTCCGCTCACTGGCCACTTTATCGGAAACACCTACCCTGTGCCTCCGCTCACTGGCCACTTTATCGGAAACACCTACCCTGTGCTTCCGCTCACTGGCCACTTTATCGGAAACACCTACCCTGTGCTTCCGCTCACTGGCCACTTTATCGGAAACACCTACCCTGTGCTTCCGCTCACTGGCCACTTTATCGGAAACACCGACCCTGTGCTTCCGCTCACTGGCCACTTTATCGGAAACACCGACCCTGTGCTTCCGCTCACTGGCCACTTTATCGGAAACACCTACCCTGTGCTTCCGCTCACTGGCCACTTTATCGGAAACACCTACCCTGTGCTTCCGCTCACTGGTCACTTTATCGGAAACACCTACCCTGTGCTTCCGCTCACTGATGGACTATCTGCTAAAAATATCCAGACAAAGAGCATCTCTGTGGTCAGAAACTGACCACTGCTGAAAGTTTAGAACAGGGTTCTCAACCTCCTTCCGCTCAAAGCCCAACTTCATCATTCGAAAGCGTGAAGGCTCACTGGACTCTGTTCTTCCTTAAAAAGCCGTTTTCTGGAAGTTCTGTTTGTGTTCTAGAAGTGGGGAGCACAGTGCTGCCTTTGGGCACTGGTGAAGGCTTGTTCTCATATTGTTAACCATCTGAAAGCATTTTATGTTTAAGGTTTTTTACTGACATTTAGTTATGAAGTGCCCTCTTCTGCCCACTACGGACCCCCGGCCCTCCCTCCGTATTGGCCTGAGGACCATCAAAAAGTACCTTGCAGTCCGTTTGTGGTCTTGGGCAGGATTTCTCAACCAGTTTCCTAAAGAAATGACATTTTAAGCTAAAACGTTGACTTAACTTTTATCCCGTGAGCCTTTGTGCCTCCTAGTGATGAACAGATGGGCCCGGTTCTCGAGGAAGACCATTAGTGACGTCATCATTTTTATGTCCATCATAAACGTTTTTAGTGTAAATTTAAAACGCAGAGGCGGCTGGATTTCTTGGAGGAGGCAGCACAAAAATGTGTATCTATGACATAGAATTTATACCTCTGTTAGTTGCAAGGAACGTTACCGTAGGCCCTTCTTGAGGAACCCGTTTCCTTCACTAGTACGTTTGTTCCTAAACACACAGTCACTGTTCCACGATGGCACCTTTACAGAAAACACCCTCAACCTATAACGGAAGTCAAGGGAACCACATTTTTTCAACTAACACTCTGGTGGTTTGTTTATTGTGAAGGACAGGACAGAGAACTGGAGCTTTCAAACAAGCACGAAACGACAAAGGAGGTGTAGATCTACTGCAGCGTGGGCACTAAAACCCTTTAAACGGGTTTAATTATTAAATCACCAGTCATACAAACACAGTTCTTCATCCAAAATAACTTTTATTATGATAAATGTCTCTAAAAGTCTCAACACGAAGTGTGAGCGTGCACTTAAACAAGGATCAGATCTGGATCACATACATTTTTACATACATTCGTCATTTACAGAACAGAAAGACATCAAAAGATAACACGAATCTAGTCCTGCACCCCCAGCGTAGTCGATCAGCCAGAACACAACTGGAGCCTGAAGGTCCGTTCCTTTCATTTCACTACTGAAGCTACGAGGCTAATTTGGCTAATTTTCACAAGGGCAGCACTGTCCAAGGCTAACTTACCACAATCGCTAATTAGCATGATGCTAACTGCATGTCTAAACCATCACACTCTCCTGAAAGCGTGTGATGTTCAGTGTCTCTAACGGATCTGAATCTGTGGTTTCTGACACTGTCGTCGTCTACAAACATGGACTGAAGTACGTTAGCGCAGATGAACACGAGAGCAGCTTGAAGCTAAATCACCACGGTTTGAAGTTTCTGTCATTTGTCAGCTTCATTAGCACGGTCAGCTGTACTGTTAGCCACATTAGCCTCCCATACAAAGCTAAGGACGCAGACTTCAGACTATAAATGTCTTGGCTGAGCAGACATTTCGAAAAGAAAGGAGAAAAATTATTTCTCTCCATGCTTAGCAGGTGTTTTAGACGGCTAGCAGTTCGGCAGGCGGTGGTCTGAGGGGAATCTGACCCAGTGTGAATCGCTTGGCTGTGAATTCCTTCAGCTCCTCTGGTGTGAGTTCACTCTGAGGGGTGAAGAGGTTTTCTCCAGAAGCCCCAGCAGCTCCCGAACCCCCACCAAACCCACCACTGCTGCTGCCTACCTGGTTGAATAGATTGCCGCCCGCTACTGGAGTGGAGGAGCCAAAGCCGCCTCCAAAGCCGCCTCCTGTAGATGCAGTGGCTGTGGAGGGGGCGAAGCTGAAACCTGCGGCGGATCCGAACCCTCCGGAAGAGCTTTTACTTGCCGCGGGAGGAGCAAAGGAGAAGGAGGAAGCGGAGGGAGCAGTGGATGGAGCCGTCGAACCAAAATCACCAAATCCAGAGGAACTGGGCTGGGAGCTTTCTGAGCCAAATCCAGAGGAACTGGGCTGGGAACTTCCTGAGCCAAATCCAGGCAAAGTGGGCTGGGGACCCCCTGATCCAAATCCAGGCGAACTGGCCTGGTTTCCTGCTGATCCAAATCCAGTGCTGGACGAGGCAAAGCTGAAACCAGCACTGCTCTGGGCACCGGATCCAAATCCTGGGGGAATAAATAAAGATTCAAATACAAACACCATTCAAATACAGATCTTTCACCACAGTCTAGACATGCATGAGCGCACTGCATTGATTGTGATTAATCACAGCAGTCATGCTCATCCTGGTTCTGGAGATCCACCACCTTACAGAGTTTGGCTCCAACACCAATCTAGCACCCCTGAATCAGGTGATGAAGGGCTTGTGATGTGCTGGATGGCAGAGTTTCAGGACCAGATTTCGGTTCCTCTTAGGAACCAGTTCCTATGAGCACAACAACTCAGTAGGTGGACATAAGACACCATAAAATTTGATGATACACACCTCAAGAAGAAAACTGAGTGCACTGCACAAAATAAAGAACATGCCACAAAGCTAACACAGAGATTTTCTGACAGCTTAACCTTGATAATTTGATGTTTCACACAGAACCAAAGTTCGATTCTTGCCAGAAAACAAAGCTTTAAAAAGCTAATAGCACCTTTCACTTACTGTGGGTTTGATGATGCTGCCACGGATACGCCACTATCTCGGAAACATCCACAGTCCTGATCCAAGGACCACTAAGTCATATAACTTTAGGATCACTGAGGTGTGTCTAATGTTTGCAGTCAAGGTGATGCCCTGTCAAGTCAAAGTTTATTTATATAGCTCTTTTTACAACAGGTGTTGTCATGAAACAGCTTTACAGAACAATCTGGGTCTGAGCCCCAGTGAAGGTCGCCAATGGTGACAGAGGCAAGGAAAACCTCCCTAAGAGCAACCAAGAGGCAAAAGGGTAACCCATCCTCCTGTGGTCGACACCGGATAGCAAACAATAAAACAAATAGATTAACAAACTACCTGTTGACTAAACAGTGGTGGGGTTAGGGCTAGGATTTATATCTATCTAAATAAAGTGTTACTACAATTTCTTCTTAAGAACACTTGGTGAATGAGGCCTATGGTTAATCATTGATCTATTGAGAATTATTGATTATTCTCACTTTTGTAATAAAGTAACCAGATTTACTGAGAAATCCTCTCAGAACCTACCTCCTAAACTAAATCCAGAAGATGATGATGATGATGAAGACCCAAACCCTGATGATGAAGGGGTGAGAAATCCTCCATCTGATGACGACTGTGATCTTGGATTGCTTAACTCTGATATCTGTGTAAAATCAAAAACCAGTAAAAAGATGCTTTTCAATGGACTCACCAAAATCAAGTATTTTAAGTGCTGTAATGCATTACAAACAGAATCAGTATCACTGTGTTGTCTACATACATTTGTAGGTTCAAGGATTTTAGATCACTCCCTGCAGTAAAACCGAGTTGTTTCAGGGTTTCGGAACGTTCCGTGCAGTGAGACTGAGCTGTTTCAGGGTTTTGGATCGTTCCCTGCAGTGAGGCTGAGTTGCTTCAGGGTTTTGAATTGTTCCCTGGAGTAAGACAGAGTTGTTTGTGTTTCAGATCATTCCCTGCAGTAAGACTTAGTTCTTTCAGGATTTCAATTTGTTCCCTGCAGTGAGACTGAGTTGTTTCAGGGTTTCCGATTGCTCTCTGCTGTAAAACTGAGTTGTTTCAGAGTTTCAGATCATTCCCTGCAGTGAGACTGAGTTGTTTCAGGGTTTCAGATCATTCCTTGCAGTGAGACTGAGTTGTTTCAGGGTTTCGGATCTTTCCCTGCAGTAAAACTGAGTTGCTTCAGGGTTTCAGATCGTTCCCTGCAGTGAGACCGAGTTGTTTCAGATCGTTCCCTGTGGTGAAACTGAGTTGTTTCAAGGTTTCAGATAGTTCCCTGCAGAGAGACTGAGTTGTTTCAAGGTTTCGGATCGTCCCCTGCAGTGAGACCGAGTTGTTTTAGGGTTTTGGATCATTCCCTGCAGTAAAACCGAGTTGTTTCAGGGTTTCGGATCATTCCCTGCAGTGAGACTGAGTTGTTTCAGTGTTTTGGATGATTCCCTGCATAGATACAGAGTTGTTTTAGGGTTTTGGATCATTCCCTGCAGAGATACCGTGTTGCTTTAGGGTTTCGGATCATTCCCTGCAGTGAGACTGAGTTGTTTCAGGGTTTCGGATCATTCCCTGCAGAGAGGCCGAGTTGTTTTAGGGTTTCGGATCATTCCCTGCAGTGAGACTGAGTTGTTTCAGGGTTTTGGATCATTCCCTGCAGAGATACCGCGTTGCTTTAGGGTTTCGGATCATTCCCTGCAGTGAGACTGAGTTGTTTCAGGGTTTTGGATGATTCCCTGCAGAGAGGCAGAGTTGTTTTAGGGTTTCGGATCATTCCCTGCAGTGAGACTGAGTTGTTTCAGGGTTTTGGATCATTCCCTGCAGTACAACTGAGTTGTTTCAGGGTTTCGGATCATTCCCTGCAGTGAGAATGAGTTGTTTCAGGGTTTCGGATCATTCCCTGCAGTGAGAATGAGTTGTTTCAGGGTTTCGGATCGTTCCCTGCAGTGAGACCGAGTTGCTTCAGGGTTTCGAATCGTTCACTGCAGTAAAACTGAGTTGTTTCAGGGTTTCGGATCGTTCCCTGCAGTGAGACTGAGTTGCTTCAAGGTTTTGAATTGTTCACTGCAGTAAAACTGAGTTGTTTCAGGGTTTCGGATCATTCCCTGCAGTGAGACTGAGTTGCTTCAAGGTTTTGAATCGTTCACTGCAGTAAAACTGAGTTGTTGCAGGGTTTCGGATCGTTCACTGCAGTAAGATTAAGTCGTTTCAGGGTTACAGATCATTCCCTGTACTAAGACACCATGCTATTTCAGGGTTTCGGATTGTTCCATGTACTAAGACACCACGCTGTTTCAGGGTTTCAGATCATTCTCTGTACTAAGACACCACACTGTTTCAGGGTTTTGGATAGTTCCATGTACTAACACACCACGCTGTTTCAGGATTTCGGATCGTTCCCTGTACTAAGACACCACGCTGTTTCAGGGTTTTCCCTGTACTAAGACAACGAGTTATGTCCGGGTTCTGGATCGTTTCTTGCACTGTGGTACGACTGTGGTGTTTGTTTATGTTCCTCACCATTGCAGTGCGTGTGGAGGGGCTCATGGTCCTCAGCTCCTGTACTCTGGATCTCCATTGATTCACCAGCTGTTGCACTGAGTTAGCCTGAAACATACAGGACAGAAATCAGAAAAACTTTTAAATTACTAAATTAAACCTGACCTGTACCTACAGCTATGTAGGGAAGACTCCTAAGGCTACATTCTCCTACCTCTGTAACATTAAACTGAGGATCAGTCTGGAAAAGAGTGTCAAATTCTGTAAATGCGAGTGTTAGAAGTGTATATATGTAGTTTGCTTACATAAGACTGTAAATTCCCAGAGGCTCTGCTGGTGTAGTACTCCAACCTCAACTCCTCAGGAGAAAGCTCCACGAATCCTGAACACATACACAGAGAGTAACCTCACTCTGTTCAAATGCTCAATCTCACACAACAGTAAAAATCTATTTTCGCTATTGTTTTGGTGATGCTGCTCTACAGTGGACTCCACCAATCCTGTAAAAGCACAACATCTTGTTTTGTTCTTTAATAGGTCTAATACAGAAATGACTGTTTGCAAAAGAAAGACTGACATGCCTTTCAGCCAATTACAATCGTCTCTAAACATTCTCTGTTCTATGAAGTGAACTCCTAGGAAACTCCTCGGAACAAACCTGCAGTGAGAACAGTGGTAGCCATAAGTACAGTATGTCCTAATGATGGTAATTAAAGTTTAGGAAATGTTCAGCTTGAAGGAGAGAACTCTGAATAAACTACTAACAAAACAAACTCTTTCTGGGTTTACTGTATTTACCAACCATTTAAATACAACGTCTAACCATGAATAACCTTACAGAACAACGATAAGGTTAGCTGACTTGTTCGCTTTAATTAGCTCAGCTGCTGACAGTTATGTTGATCACTCAGTCAGATTAAACGATAAATATAAAAATGAGATATTAATGCGGACTGGACGTCTGGATGTCCTGGAAAAATACCTTAAATGTGTAATTTGAATTGTCCAAAGTAATTCTTATGAAACAAGTGTGATTACATTAAAGCAGGTATTAAATTGATATATATCTGCATGGAGTACAGTGTATGAAATGCTATTACAGGCTATTTAAAACCTGCGTTTTAATGTATTTTAAAGCACTGCAGAGGTGAAGGACACCTGTAATAGTGGCGGTGAGGACGGCGTAGCAGGAGAACGCCCACTGTCCAGAACTCTGCCAGATCTCCATGTCCTTCTGAATGGCCTCCCTGACAGACAGACACACACAGGGCATTATACAAAGTCAACTGATGTATCTGCACAACCACAAGCCATCACTGCTATTTAGCAACACGACGACTTCAACACAGCACTGAAAAAAAGTGACTTTCATTTACAGTCTTCCACACAAATCACTGTACATAAACATCTGGGTGGAGCCTATCAGAGTAAAGCGGGAAGGAGGGGGCATGGCTTATGTTAGGAAAACACCCATACGGAATATCTTTCCTGAAGAGTTTATCATAACCAATTAACCTTCGATTCGACAAAAACACAAATGTTCACATCAACAATTGTTCAACCGACACTTTTTAAAAGTTCCTTTTATTTCCAAGAACACGGTCGATGTTCTGACCGTACGATTCTCAATTACACACAAGAGGGTGCTAGAGCACAGCTTGTTCAGGCAGCCTAATTGAGGGATGCATTCCGCTGTCGCAGAAATATCTGAATACAAATTACGCTTAAACTCGCATAAAACTTTCACGCTCACATGTGCAACTACGCAACTGAAGATGGCGTGGCTGAAGGTTACGACGTTACAGAACAGGCCAATGACCCATTTAAGCTGACTTCAGGTTCGTGTAAGAAGGTGCTGAAGTTAATCTATAATGAATATCCACATGGATTCAGGAATGCCGTAACTTACCAGCTACAAGGCATTAACCATAAACAAATAACTGCTACATCAAGTTCAGATCCCCCCCCGGGGGGGCTCCTGAGTGGCACAACCGTCTAAGTCTTGGCCCTGTAATCAGGACTTTGATCCCTGGTGATGCTGCAGTCGTCCGCAGCCGGGAGTCCAAGAGAGCGCAGTTGGCTTCGCTCTCTCTGGGTGGGTAGAATGCCCCCCCCCCCATCACTTAACGGCAGTCGGCGCAGATCTGGCGGTTGGCGCTGACTTCCAAGCTCGTCCGGAAGTCAATCAAATGAAATAAGCTTCATATAAAACCAGAGCAAAAACAAATCACATCAACAAGGTCTCTGTGCCTCAACGACCCCAGGGCCATCACACGTCATCAAACACGCACGTCATCTACACCGCTCATCTTTCTGGGTTGCGAGGGCAGCTAGAGCCTATCCCAGCTGTCACTGGGCAGAAGGCAGGATACACCCTGGACAGGTCGCCAGTCTATCACAGGGCAGACCGACAGACTCGTACATCCCCACACACATTACTTTCTGAGAGCAACGCTCTTGAAATAGTCCAGCAGCGATGCTCCTGACGTGCCTGGCTGGACCCATACCTTACTGGTATCTATGGCTTTGCCAAGGACAACAATGTCAAGGCAAACCTCAGAGCGAGAGGAAGGAACCTTGTCAGGAACCAGGACTCAAACGGAGAACTCCTCTCCCAACTCCACAGTGGTCCGCTCGCTTGAGGTGGACACATTTATTTAGCGCTAAAAAGAGCTCGCGGTGGAGCCCGAACTCTGAACCGTGTTACTGGTTTCACTCACAGGTGCTTCTCATTCTCGTCTGTGGCTGCTGATCCTCTTCGGTCGAAGCTGCTCTGTGGGCTCAGGGCTGAGTACCTGCTCTGGGTGGAGAAAGTGAAGTTCTTTGCGTCTCTCCCACCACCACCACCTCCTCCTCCTCCTCCTCCTCCTCCTCCTCCTCCTCCTCCACGACCCCAGTCGCCCCCCCCACGGGAGAACGAGGAGGGCTGGACATAGCCCCCCCCGGAGCGCTGAGACTGCGGGTTTACCCACACACGGTTACCAAAACCTGGAAACAGAAAACAACCATCAAAAAATCAGCCAGTTTAAGGTGGACCGGTAACACTGAGAGGATCGGCCTGGCGTTATAATAAAGATCACCACTCCGTTTAAGGTGGACCGGTAACACTGAGAGGATCGGCCTGGCGTTATAATAAAGATCACCGCCCCGTTTAAGGTGGAACGGTAACACTGAGAGGATCGGCCTGGCGTTATAATAAAGATCACCGCTCCGTTTAAGGTGGAACGTTAACACTGAGAGGATCGGCCTGGCGTTATAATAAAGATCACCACTCCGTTTAAGGTGGACCGGTAACACTGAGAGGATCGGCCTGGTGTTATAATAAAGATCACCACTCCGTTTAAGGTGGACCGGTAACACTGAGAGGATCGGCCTGGCGTTATAATGAAGATCACCGCCCCGTTTAAGGTGGACCGGTAACACTGAGAGGATCGGCCTGGCGTTATAATAAAGATCACCGCCCCGTTTAAGGTGGACCGGTAACACTGAGAGGATCGGCCTGGCGTTATAATAAAGATCACCGCACCGTTTAAGGTGGACCGGTAACACTGAGAGGATCGGCCTGGCGTTATAATGAAGATCACCGCTCCGTTTAAGGTGGAACGGTAACACTGAGAGGATCGGCCTGGCGTTATAATAAAGATCACCGCACCGTTTAAGGTGGACCGGTAACACTGAGAGGATCGGCCTGGCGTTATAATAAAGATCACCGCTCCGTTTAAGGTGGACCGGTGTTGTGAGTGTTAGCGATGTTAGCTTAGCGGCTAACCTGCTCCTCCTGCTCCTCCTGCTCCTCCTGCTCCTCCTCCTCCTGCTCCTCTGGGGTGCTCGTTCCAGCACTTCTCTCCGTACCGACACCGTCCCTGGAGGAAGAAGCTGCAGACGGTCATTTCACTCCGACAGACGCGCTTTAGACCGAGAACCGCTTCAGAATCGGAACCGAACCAAGCTAGCGCCGAGCTACACTGCTCTTACTCTGCGCCTGCACCGAGCACGGGAGGCTGCGGTACTGACACCCGCAGGAGAAACGCGGTATTACACTGAAGTTATATACTACAGCAGTATTTGATAACACAAGGGGGTATATAATAACACAAGGGGGTATTTAATAACAAAAGGGGGTATATAATAACACAAGGAGGTATATAATAACACAAGGGGGTATTTAATAACACAAGGAGGTAAATAATAACACAAGGGGGTATTTAATGACACAAGGGGGTATATAATAACACAAGGGGGTATTTAATAACAAAAGGGGGTATATAATAACACAAGGAGGTATATAATAACACAAGGGGGTATTTAATAACACAAGGGGGTATATAATAACACAAGGGGGTATTTAATAACACAAGGGGGTATATAATAACATAAGGGGGTATTTAATAACAAAAGGGGGTATATAATAACATAAGGAGGTATATAATAACACAAGGGGGTATTTAATAACACAAGGGGGTATATAATAACACAAGGGGGTATTTAATAACACAAGGGGGTATATAATAACACAAGGGGGTATTTAATAACACAAGGGGGTATATAATAACACAAGGGGGTATTTAATAACACAAGGGGGTATATAATAACACAAGGGGGTATTTAATAACACAAGGGGGTATATAATAACACAAGGGGGTATTTAATAACAAAAGGGGGTATATAATAACACAAGGAGGTATATAATAACACAAGGGGGTATTTAATAACACAAGGGGGTATTTAATAACAAAAGGGGGTATATAATAACACAAGGAGGTATATAATAACACAAGGGGGTATTTAATAACACAAGGGGGTATATAATAACACAAGGGGGTATTTAATAACACAAGGGGGTATATAATAACATAAGGGGGTATTTAATAACAAAAGGGGGTATATAATAACATAAGGAGGTATATAATAACACAAGGGGGTATTTAATAACACAAGGGGGTATATAATAACACAAGGGGGTATTTAATAACAAAAGGGGGTATATAATAACACAAGGAGGTATATAATAACACAAGGGGGTATTTAATAACACAAGGGGGTATATAATAACACAAGGGGGTATTTAATAACACAAGGGGGTATATAATAACATAAGGGGGTATTTAATAACACAAGGGGGTATATAATAACACAAGGAGGTATATAATAACACAAGGGGGTATTTAATAACACAAGGGGGTATTTAATGACACAAGGGGGTATTTCATAACACAAGGAGGTATATAATAACACAAGGGGGTATTTAATAACACAAGGGGGTATTTAATAACACAAGGAGGTATTTAATAACACAAGGAGGTATATAATAACAAAGGGGGTATTTAATGACACAAGGGGGTATTTAATAACAGAAGGGGGTATATACTAACACAAGGGGGTATATAATAACACAAGGGGGTATTTAATAACACAAGGGGGTATTTAATAACACAAGGAGGTATATAATAACAAAGGGGCTATTTAATGACACAAGGGGGTATTTAATAACAGAAGGGGGTATTTAATAACACAAGGGGGTATATAATAACACAAGGGGGTATTTAATGACACAAGGGGGTATTTCATAACACAAGGAGGTATATAATAACACAAGAGGGTATTTAATGACACAAGGGGGTATTTAATAACACAAGGGGGTATTTAATAACACAAGGAGGTATTTCATAACACAAGGAGGTATATAATAACACAAGGGGGTATTTAATGACACAAGGGGGTATTTAATGACACAAGGGGGTATTTAATAACACAAGGGGGTATATAATAACACAAGGGGGTATTTAATAACACAAGGGGGTATTTAATAACAGACGGGGGTATTTAACAACACAAGGAGGTATTTAATAACACAAGGAGGTATATAATAACACAAGGGGTTATTTAATGACACAAGGGGGGTATTTAATAACAGAAGGGGGTATATACTAACACAAGGGGGTATATAATAACACAAGGGGGTATTTAATAACACAAGGAGGTATATAATAACAAAGGGGGTATTTAATGACACAAGGGGGTATTTAATAACAGAAGGGGGTATTTAATAACACAAGGGGGTATATAATAACACAAGGGGGTATTTAATGACACAAGGGGGTATTTCATAACACAAGGAGGTAAATAATAACACAAGGGGGTATTTAATGACACAAGGGGGTATTTAATAACACAAGGGGGTATATAATAACACAAGGGGGTATTTAGTAACACAAGGGGGTATTTAATAACACAAGGAGGTATTTAATAACACAAGGAGGTATATAATAACACAAGGGGGTATTTAATGACACCAGGGGGGTATTTAATAACAGAAGGGGTATATAATAACACAAGGGGGTATATAATAACACAAGGGGGTATTTAATAACACCACTCCACTCACTGTACAGGAGCGCGATGTCAGACGGGTGCTCCTGGCAGTGAACACCAAAAAGGCTGCTGGTCCTGATGGAGTACCCGGCAAGGTGCTCAAAACGTGTGCCCACCAGCTCGCCCTCACCTTCACCAAGATCTTCAATCTCTCCCTGGCCCAAGCCATCATCCCGCCCTGCCTGAAGTCAGCCACAGTCATACCAGTGCCGAAAAAGTCTACCATCACCAACCTTAATGATTACCGCCCGGTGGCCCTCACACCGGTAATCATGAAGTGCTTCGAGTGATTGGTACTTCAGCACATCAAAGACTCTCTGCCCCCAGACCTCGACCCCCACCAGTTCACATACCGTGCAAACAGGTCAACGGAGGACGCCATAGCAGCAGCTCTCCACTTTGCACTGAGCCACCTGGAGCAGCAGCACAGCTACGTCCGGATGCTCTTTGTGGACTACAGCTCTGCTTTCAACACAATCATCCCGGACATTCTTATCACCAAACTGGGCACCCTCGGACCCCCCCCCCTCACATGTGCCTGGATCAAGAACTTTCTCACCGACCAGCCCCAAACTGTGAGACTTGGCCCCCACCTCTCCTCCACTCGTATGCTTAGCACCGGCTCACCACAAGGCTGTGTGCTGAGCCCCCTCCTGTACTGTCTCTACACCCATGACTGCAGTCCGGCCTACGACAGCAACCTCATCGTCAAGTTTGCTGACGATACCACAGTGGTCGGACTCATCTCAGAAGGAGACGAGACAGCCTACAGGAAGGAGGTCCTGAAGTTGGCAGCTTGGTGTTCAGAGAATAACCTGGCTCTGAACACCAAGAAAACAAAAGAGATCATCGTTGACTTCAGGAAGCACAGCACTGACCCAGACCCCCTGTCCATCAACGGCGAGTGTGTGGAGAGGGTCTGCACCTTCCGGTTCCTTGGAGTCCAAATCTCTACCAACATCACCTGGACAGACAACATCACAGCCGTCATCAAGAAGGCTCAGCAGCGACTACACTTCCTGAGAGTCCTCAGGAAGCACAACCTGGATTCCAACCTGCTGCTGACCTTCTACCGCTCTTCCATCGAGAGCCTGCTGACGTACTGTATCACAGTGTGGTACGGCAGCTGCACCATGGCAGACAGGGAGAGGCTTCAGAGGGTAGTAAAGACAGCACAGAAGATTATTGGCTGCCCTCTCCCATCCCTGATGGACATCTACACCTCCCGCTGCGTCAGCAGAGCGAAACGCATCACAATGGACAGCTCGCACCCCGGATCTGTACTGTTTGACCTGTTGCCCTCAGGAAGGCGGTACAGATGCATCAGATCAAGGACAAACAGACTTAAGTACAGTTTTTTCCCAAAAGCAGTAACACTTCTCAACTCACAGATGCACTGATAGTCTATCCCCAGACTTCCATCACCACCTACATACCAGTCTATTCCCAGACTCCATTACCAGCTACTGTGCAATACTCTGCATACGGAAATGTGCAATCATACTGTACATGTATGTACATTATACAGGAATATGTGCAATACTTAGCAATGTGCAATATTTAGTGTACATACAATACAGCTGTAAATATCTCCATATTTATATCTTGTAAAAAACATAGTTTTTTTATTTTGTTTCTATATTTATTTCATATACATATATATACAAACGCATAGAACTGTGCACAACCCCTCCCCATTCTATTCCGTGTCATTTGTTTACATTGTGTGTTTGCACTGAGATGGAGTTGCTCTTAATCTCATTGTACTGTGTATAGTGACAATAAAGGCATTCTATTCTATTCTATTCTATTCTATATAATAACACAAGGGAGTATATAATAACACAAGGGGGTATATAATAACACAAGGGGGTATATAATAACACAAGGGGGTATTTAATAACACACGGAGGTATTTAATAACACAAGGGGGTATTTAATAACACAAGGGGGTATTTAATAACACAAGGGGGTATATAATAACACAATGGGGTATTTAATAACACAAGGGGGTATTTAATAACACAAGGAGGTATTTAATGACACAAGGGGGTATTTAATAACAGAAGGGGGTATTTAATAACACAAGGGGGTATTTAATAACACAAGGGGGGTATTTAATAACATGAGGGTTTGTTTAATAACACGAGGGGGTATTTAATAACATGAGTGGTTTATTTAATAACATGAGTTGTTGTTTAATAACATTAGGGGTATTTAATAACATGAGGGGTTGTTTAATAACATGAGGTGTTGTTTAATAACTTGAGGGGGTGTTTAATAACATGAGGGGGTTTATTTAATAACATGAGGGATTCATTTAATAACATGTGGAGTTGTTTAATAACATGAGAGGGTATTTAATAACATGAGGGTGTATTTAATAACATGAGGGGTGTATTTAATAACATGAGGGGGTATTTAATAACATGGGGGGTTTATTTAATAACATGAGTGGTTCATTTAATAACATCAGGGGGTTATTTTATAACATGAGGGGTATTTAATAACATGAGGGGTTTATTTAATAACATGAGGGATTTATTTAATAACATGAGGGGTTTATTTAATAACATGAGGGGGTATTTAATAACATGAGGGGGTTTATTTAATAACATGTGGGGATATTTAATAACATGATGCGGTGTTTAATAACATGATGCAGTGTTTAATAACATGATGCAGTGTTTATTAACATGAGGGGGTATTTAATAACATGGTGTTGTGTTTAATAACATGAGGAGGTATTTAATAACATGATGCTGTGTTTAATAACATGAGGGGGTATTTAATAACATGATGCTGTGTTTAATAACATGAGGGGGTATTTAGTAACATGATGCTGTGTTTAATAACATGAGAGGGTATTTAATAACATGATGCAGTGTTTACTAACATGAGGGGGTATTTAGTAACATGATGCTGTGTTTAATAACATGAGAGGGTATTTAATAACATGATGCTGTGTTTAATAACATGATGCGGTGTTTAATAACATGATGCAGTGTTTAATAACATGATGCTGTGTTTAATAACATGATGTGGTGTTTAATAACATGATGCTGTGTTTAATAACATGAGAGGGTATTTAATAACATGATGCTGTGTTTAATAACATGATGCGGTGTTTAATAACATGATGCTGTGTTTAATAACATGAGGGGGTATTTAGTAACATGATGCTGTGTTTAATAACATGAGAGGGTATTTAATAACATGATGCGGTGTTTAATAACATGATGCGGTGTTTAATAACATGATGCTGTGTTTAATAACATGAGGGGTTGTTTAATAACATGAGGTGTTGTTTAATAACATGAGGGGGTTTATTTAATAACATGAGGGATTCATTTAATAACATGTGGGGTTGTTTAATAACATGAGAGGGTATTTAATAACATGAGGGTGTATTTAATAACATGAGGGGTGTATTTAATAACATGAGGGGGTATTTAATAACATGGGGGGTTTATTTAATAACATGAGTGGTTCATTTAATAACATCAGGGGGTTATTTTATAACATGAGGGGTATTTAATAACATGAGGGGTTTATTTAATAACATGAGGGATTTATTTAATAACATGAGGGGTTTATTTAATAACATGAGGGGGTATTTAATAACATGAGGGGGTTTATTTAATAACATGTGGGGATATTTAATAACATGATGCGGTGTTTAATAACATGATGCAGTGTTTATTAACATGAGGGGGTATTTAATAACATGGTGTTGTGTTTAATAACATGAGGAGGTATTTAATAACATGATGCTGTGTTTAATAACATGAGGGGGTATTTAATAACATGATGCTGTGTTTAATAACATGAGGGGGTATTTAGTAACATGATGCTGTGTTTAATAACATGAGAGGGTATTTAATAACATGATGCAGTGTTTACTAACATGAGGGGGTATTTAGTAACATGATGCTGTGTTTAATAACATGAGAGGGTATTTAATAACATGATGCTGTGTTTAATAACATGATGCGGTGTTTAATAACATGATGCAGTGTTTAATAACATGATGCTGTGTTTAATAACATGATGTGGTGTTTAATAACATGATGCTGTGTTTAATAACATGAGAGGGTATTTAATAACATGATGCTGTGTTTAATAACATGATGCGGTGTTTAATAACATGATGCTGTGTTTAATAACATGAGGGGGTATTTAGTAACATGATGCTGTGTTTAATAACATGAGAGGGTATTTAATAACATGATGCTGTGTTTAATAACATGATGCGGTGTTTAATAACATGATGCTGTGTTTAATAACATGAGGGGGTATTTAGTAACATGATGCTGTGTTTAATAGCATGAGAGGGTATTTAATAACATGATGCTGTGTTTAATAACATGATGCGGTGTTTAATAACATGATGCAGTGTTTACTAACATGAGGGGGTATTTAGTAACATGATGCTGTGTTTAATAACATGAGAGGGTATTTAATAACATGATGCTGTGTTTAATAACATGAGGGGGTATTTAGTAACATGATGCTGTGTTTAATAACATGAGAGGGTATTTAATAACATGGTGTTGTGTTTAATAGCATGATGCGGTGTTTAATAACATGATGCGGTGTTTAATAACATGATGCAGTGTTTAATAACATGATGAGGTGTTTAATAACATGATGCAGTGTTTAATAACATGATGCGGTGTTTAATAACATGATGCCGTGTTTAATAACATGATGAGGTGTTTAATAACATGATGCAGTGTTTAATAACATGATGCCGTGTTTAATAACATGATGAGGTGTTTAATAACATGATGCAGTGTTTAATAACATGATGCAGTGTTTAATAAAATGATGCAGTGTTTAATAACATGATGCAGTGTTTAATAACATGATGCGGTGTTTAATAACATGATGAGGTGTTTAATAACATGATGCAGTGTTTAATAACATGATGCGGTGTTTAATAACATGATGCAGTGTTTAATAACATGATGAGGTGTTTAATAACATGATGCAGTGTTTAATAACATGGGGGGTATTTAATAGCATTATGCAGTGTTTAATAACATGAGGGGGTATTTAATAACATGATGCTGTGTTTAATAACACGAGGGGTATTTAATA